>NC_088407.1:92226441-92266441 GCF_034236695.1 Oncorhynchus nerka
GGGTCGGACATGTGTAATAATTCTGATAGGGGTCAGCACGATAGGGGTCAGGGATAGAGATCAGTGAGGCCAGTCTGATAGAGGTCCACTGATAGGGGTCGGCTGATAGGGGTCAGAGATATAACGTGTTGTTTTGTCTTGTTTTGTCTATTTGTAACTGTTTATATTAAAATGCAATGTGGTTGTAATTGTTTCCATTAAGATTGTTGATGGTTAGATAGAGAGAGAGAGATAGAATTCAATAAGGGTTATTTGATAAATCCGAAACTTCTATGTCATATGCACCTGTGACTTCTGTGTTAAATGTATAATCAGGAACAAAATGACTGATGTATAATTGAAATAAGATCTGAATATAATATTCAATATTGAGACTAAATAGTCGAATTGATCCCTTGGTTGCGCGCTCCACAAATGCTACACCAACCCATTATTTTTCTCGAACTAAAATATACTAAGGAGAAGCTCAGAGATAAGACAGAGCACGAGCAGCAGTGTCTCCTCGAATACATCGTGGGTATTAATCAACGTCGGGCGAAGTATATGCTAACTATATTCAGATAGCCTGAGAGAATTCCGATTAAAACTACGATTAAATTCCGATTGAATGAAATTGAATTACGATTAAAGCAAATTCACAATGGCGACCCCCAATACTCCAAAGCTGAAGTTTAATGAGTTCCTAGACCAAAAAATGGAATATAGATCAGGGGGAAAGGAACAATGGAAGCATATAAAGAAAATTTGGGAGGGATTAAAGCTAAGATGGACGCAAGCAGGTTACCTAGCAGGGGGAACGCCAACCGGGGTCCACCTGAAAACAATGGAATGTGGGTTAAGAGAGACGCTGCAGGAAGCTAGAGATAAAGAGGCAGAAAAGAACAAAAATCACGTATTTAAGAAAGAAGGGACTAAACAGAGAGAAAGGGCAGAAGTGGAACTGAAGATAGGAACTTGGGCCATCGAAGAGGCGCTGAGAGCACAACTGAATAAAAAACCTGAAATGATGGGGGTGGCCACTCCCTCAGAAGGGGAAGATGAGCAGACGGGCCACCACCAGGAGATGTCGCCAAATCCATTTCCCTCTGCCCCGCCAACACATGTGCCCTCAACGACCCGACCCCTTTACCCGGTCCTATCAAATTTGCCTCCACCTTATACTGATAAGTGGTCAACACAGGCCCCTGTGTTCCTTGTAAAAGAAGGAGTACTCCGAGGGGATACGTTGATCAAAGGGGGCCACCTGGAGTGTGAAGAATTAAAGCCTGGCCCACAGGGTTACTCCACACCAGGGGGTGCACAAAGGTGCACACCAGGGCCATCTGACATGCATGCCCCTCGATCTATGCGAGAACAGCTCCACCCCAGTGGCCACACGAGGAATCCATTCACAGATGTAGCTTGGGGCAACGGGATCAGCTTGAAGTCAGAGGGGAGGGGAACGCCCACCTCCTGCACATCCAGTGTGTACGGAGAACATAGAGGGGAACCAAGGAGTGATATTCGTAAGGAGTATTTCACAAGTGGCCGCCGACAAGAAGAAAATTTAATGACTTTCAGCGAACCGGAAGAACAGGGAGAAGATGATATGGAACTACAAGAGGAGACAGAGGAAGATGTTCCCCTCACGCTGCAGGTGTATGGGAGGCAAAAAGCCAACTGAAACTCATGGAAGAAGTCGCAGCAGAACGGGTGAAGTACTCCTGATACAAGGAGTTTTTAAGGGAAAATCAACCCCCGTTGAAACGGCAGTAAGACGGTCGAAGCGCATCATAGCCAGACAAAGGAGAGAAGGGGAAGAAGAAGCCCAAAGACGACATGGGCTGTATCAAATGCCACTCAGGATGGACGACACAACGCACCGAGAGGAATACGTTGCCTGGAAGATGCAAGATTTGACGGCCCTGGTGGAGCAGCTCCCGAGCTTACATGAGCCTGGCTGCTTCAGCTTCAGTCCCTAACTTCCGGGGTCCGGCTTGCCTTGGGGGACATGAAGGCCTTATTGGCTAGGTCAACCGACTACACGACCATGAATGCCCTAATAAACACAGCAGGACTGGGAACATTTGGGTCAGCAACAGAACCTGAGAAATACAGAGTATCACTGTGGAACGAGCTCAGAAGGGCATATCCCACCGAGAAAAATTATGCAACCCTTACCTCTTTTGCCATGGAAGACGGGGAGCAGGCAGCTCAATACCTAGATAGGGCCAAGACCACCTGGAGGTCAGTCCACATTGAACCCCATGACCAGAGCGGAACTACTCTCAGCATGTGGAAGGAGATGGTGGTGAATGGGACGCCGACAGAGGTGAAAAGCAAGCTAAGGGCCACAGTGGGGCTGATGGCCTTGCAACTGCTCAATTCAACTCCCATGTCCACCATCACATCTCTCAATACAACAAAGACAAAGGCACGGCTGATTCACAAGTTCAGTCGCTGCAACTCCAGTTGCTCAAATTACAATTGAATGAGGCCCAAAGACCGCAAAGCCTAAAAAAAAGCAAATGGTGGCGGAGGAACCCACTGATATAGCCAAGATTGTGACTCAGACCATGAACCAGATGTTGGTGGCCGCTCCAGCACCACCGACCCCCGCACAGGCACCGGTCGTATACGCCGCCCCTCCAAATCCAGGAGCCAACTACGGATATGAGGGTTGCACCCAGCCTGGATTTTCCAACCCACCTGGACCGACATGGGGGGGACCGCCGCAAGCTAGAAGAAATTGCTACAACAGTAACCAAGAAGGGCATTATGCAAGGGCCTGCCCCGCTCCCCTCTCACAGCAGCGCCAGTCATACTTGGCCTACAGGGGGAGGAGAGGTGGACAACGGGGAAGAGGGGCCCCAAGGTACCCAGCCCCTGCCCAGGGATATCCACCAGCCCCTGCCCAGGGATATCCACCAGCCCCTGCCCAGGGATATCAACCAGCCTACAACCCAGCGCCCCCTACCGGTCCCACCTTCCAGGGGATGTCCGAGGATACCCCCATGGGAATGAGGCTGCCCACCACCACCAGTCGGGTTAGATGGCCAACAATTCTCTGTCCACACGGAACCCACTATTACATGCGTAGTACAAGGGGTCACCCACAGGTTCCTTGTGGACACTGGATGTACATATTCCGCCATCAATTCTCATCAACCCCTCTCTTCAGACAAGGTAAAGGTGGGGGGTTTCAGGAAATCCTGAAGATCAATACAAAACTACTCCACTATTGTTCCAGTGGGGCCCTTCCAGTTTGAAACACCAATTCCTATATTGTCCAAATTGCCCAATCAACCTACTAGGTCGAGACCTACTCTGTAAATTAGGATGCGCAATCTACCTAACTGAATCAGGTGTGGAGGTGTCGCTCGATCCACCGCCAAGGGCCCGAATCCTGATGCTCCCAATTCTGCCCGCACCTGCTCTATCCACCACACAGGAGGTTTACTGGCTCAAATGCCTACCATCTGGACCTGGAACTCCTGCCATCCAATTTCAATTTAACCAATGGAGGAAGCTGATATACACTTTTCATCCCTATAAGACACCACAGGCAGAGTTGCACTGCACACTCAACGTCACTGACGACGAAGACACGCCTTACACACAAGATTGGGATGAAAACATGATGCATCTTACCCCAAACATACGCTGCCTTACCATCGTGTGCGGCCCTGAGGGGGTGGCAGCCCTAGTCATACTCCCACACCATATTTAACCTTGGTATCAACTGGGACCCGACTCTGCTCCACACGTGACCCTCGCAGTAGGGAATGGACATGAGGCCCGAAGTCTGGGTCCAATGATAAAAAGGGCCTCGAAACTCACTTGGGAAGCGACTCATACACCTGGCCTGTTGAAAGCAACCACCGAAGAGATGTGGCGTCTGACTATGGTGGACACTGAGGAACAGTGCCAGCCTGAGCGCCTCACTCTCCCCAGGCATCACGGGAAACCATATTCTGATCACCCTTCCTCCCCTGCTGTCTTGGACTCCATAGACAAGGCAATATGGACAACCACACCATTTGACGTGGGAAAGTTACAGGTCCAACCAGTGTGCATTACCCTAACCAATCCGGCACAGGTACCAATATTTCGAACCCAATATCGACTGAAGCATGAACAGACAGAGGGGATCAGACCCACTATCGAAGGCCTCCTGGGAGCTGGGAGCTGGGTGCATATACAGGACTCTATCACTCTGGAACACCCCCATACTGCCGGTTCTGAAGGCAGGAGGAGAAACATACCGGATGGTGCAGGATTTCCGGGCTGTAAATGAAGTTACCACACCCATCGATCTCCCTGTTCCAGACCCACACATCATACTGAGCAACCTGTCACCCAAACATCGGTATTTCACCGTAGTGGACTTGGCCAATGCCTTTTTCAGCATCCCATTGGATAAGGCTTCCCAGCCACTTTTTTGCCTTTACCTACGAGAATCAGCAATTTACCTATTCCGTACTTCCCCAAGGTTACACTTCTTCCCCTGGAATCTTCAATCATATTCTGAAGACTCACCTGGCAGAACTGAAAATCCCAGAAGGAGTGATACTCATACAATACGTAGACGACCTGTTGCTGGGGGCTCCCACCTCAGACCTCTGTCTAGAAATGACTAAAACCCTGTTAGACTTTCTGGCAGTCAAAGGCTACAAAGTCAAGATGTCAAAAGTCCAATCATGCAGACGAACCGTTCTGTTCCTGGGAAGGGAAATCTCAAGCGAGGGGGCCGGCCTCTCAAAATCACACCGAGACTCAATCCTACACCATCCCAGGCCCATTACTGTTTCAGGAATGCTCTCTTTCCTGGGGTTGACGGGATACAGCCGTACTCACATCCCAGACTATACTGAAAGAACTGAACCTCTGAGAGAAATTGTTCGAGAAGCTGGCCCAAGAAACCTACAGGCCCCACTTACATGGACTCCTGAAGCTTCAACGGCGTTTGGGCTCCTAAAGACTGACCTGTCTGTGGCTGCTGCACCAGACTACGGTAAAACATTTCACCTGGATGTTTCTGAAAAGGAAGGCTTTGCATCCGCCGTCCTTTTTCAGAAACATGAGGGGGAGAGAAGAGTACTCATGTACCACTCTTCAAAACTTGACCACATTTTGACCACATTGAAACCGGCCAGACCGCCTGTTCCAGATACGTTGCGACGGTAGCCAAGGCGATTGAGAAGACAGCCCATCTGGTAATGTGCCACAAGATGCAAATACACACCCACCACGGGGTGGCAGCATACCTCATCAGCAAAGAATTTACCTTCAGTGCGGACAGAAAAAACAAAATCCAGAACAAATGCACCCAGTCACACATTACTTTTGTGAACACCGACAAGAACATGGCAGATGCACTCACCGCAGAAGATGGCCTAGCACACTCCTGCCAAGAGAGGGCAGCACAAGAGCTCAAAATGAGACCAGACCTGGAAAATGAACCACTGACATCTCCAGACCTATGGCTGTACACAGACGGATGTTGCTACAAGGGAGACACAGGAAACATAGCTGCCTATGCGGTCGTACAACAGCTGCATGACAAAACACATGTCACGTTGGAATCAGGAATTATCCCCCAGCCAGCATCGGCACAACTTGCGGAAATTGTGGCTTTGACTCAAGCTCTAGAGAAAGCCGAAGGAAAAACTGTAAACATTTACACGGACTCGGCATACGCACACGGAGCTGTGCACATAGATGGACCACAATGGGTTAGGCGCAACTTTACCACCACAGGTAACCTACCCATCAAGCACCGAGCCCAAATGGAACGTTTGATACATGCCGTGTCCTTACCAAAGACAGTGGCCATAATGAAATGCCGAGGCCACCAAAGACTGACCAGCAGAATCAATCAAGGAAATGATGCCGCAGACCTGGCAGCCAAGGCCGCAGGAGGATACAGCCCCCGACAGATGGTGCTCGGGATAGAACCGGCAAGGACTGAACTGACAAGCCAACACATACTAGAACTACAGGAAGAGGCAGGCCCTTACGAACATTCGGTTTGGACACAGAAGGGAGGCTCTAAAGGACCAGATGGAATATGGAGATGCCATGATGGCCGACTGGTGGCTCCGGCTAATCTCTGTCCAGAACTGATAAGGGAAGCCCATGGACCCACTCATGAAGGGAAACTCAGAACTTTACAGAAGGTTTCGTACATATGGTGGCACCCCCACATGAAGGACATGACAGATTTATTCTGTGACGAATGCAACATATGTGGGAGCCACAATCCAAAGAAGCCTTACCAAACCCCGATGGGGGCCCACCCGGTGCCAAACGCATGTTTCCAAGACATCAGTATAGACTATACAGACATGGGGGAAGACAATGTAAAGAACGGGAAGAGATATTTAATGGTAGATAGATTCTCTAGATGGGTAGAAGCAATTCCAACAGCTAAGGAGGATGGGAAAACGGTCATTAAGTGGCTACAGACAGAACTCATACCTAGATATGGGGTCCCTAGACATATCCGTTCTGACAATGGGTCCCACTTCGCAAATAAACACCTGAGACAGGTGGAGGAGAGATTCGGAATTATACACAAGTTTGGTTCCGTGTATAAGCCGCAAGCCCAAGGCCTTGTGGAGCGCTGCAACCAATCTCTGAAGTGTAAGATAGCCAAAGTGTGTGCTGGTACAAAACTGACATGGGTGGAGGCCCTGCCACTGGCGTTGATGGCCATGAGGTCATCACCTGGGGCAGGGACTCATCTCTCACCCCACGAAATAATGACAGGGAGAGTAATGCCAGGTCCACCAAGAGAGGGAGGTCATATGCCCTCTTGATGTACACCAGATAGGTATGACTGACTATGTAAGAAAATTGACGGAACTGTCCGCAGCTCTTTCCAAACAGATACACAAAGTCCATGAGGGGGAGCTGACGGGAGATCCGGAGCAACTGAGGGTAAAGGTCGGCGATTGGGTAAGGATCAAGGTCCACAAAAGAAAGTGGGCGGATCCCAGGTGGACTGGACCGCACGAAGTGAAGGAGTTACTTCACACTCAGTCCAGGTCAAAGGTAAATCGGGCGCACCTTGGCACCACTTGACTCATTGTACACCAGCACCGACTCCTTCCAGAACTCTGACTGAAGTCAGGTCGATTTGAGCGACCTAAATTTGATTACAACCACAGAACCCTTAGTTGGTGAGGATGTGGGAGCAACTCCCAGCACACCAACTAACCGGTCGTTCAGAGATAGGGGCTATCCCTGGACGAGATTGGGGATATCGGGCCCGTGTTTGTTATTTTTATTGTAGTCACAGGAGTTTCCATGGGGATTCTCCTGTGGGTATTAGAGCATCATACACCTACATTACAAGCAGATATAGGACCCTCTAATGGGTCATCCAACCTGACCACATCCATGGCACATATAGAACTGACCAATCATTTGCGCAAGAGGCATTCCACCACCCTGACACTGATTGTAAGGCCAACGACATACGGAGCACGACCGTTTGCCCCCAAACGCAACTAATATCATTAACATCCCTTGGGGACTTTAGGTGCTCTAGGCTAAAGGAGGGAACAGGTGGGGGCCAATGCACTCTGGTTTGCCGGACATGTCTGGTATATGACATTAGGGAAGGTTGGCGATTGGTCATGGAGGAATTTGGTGGGGGAGACAGGTAATGGGTGGGAAGACTGGACAACAAACGAGGAGGCAGTGAAATGGCGGAAGCGACTGACTTTAACTAAGACAAATACGGGACTGAAACTTACTGTTAGGCCAGGGGGCCAGCCCTTAGGGTGTTATGATTTCATACTGGCTCCAGGGAATTCCGGGGTCAGTTATTGGTTGTGGCGAATTTGCGTGACTAATAATCCTAAAACGACTTCGGTTACAGTAAGGAATGACATGACCGCACCCGTAAAAGGGTCCCCGTCATCCCCACTGTTTGGCCCGGTGGAGGCAATATCCAGGCTTAAAAGTCCGGATGATGTAATTTTAACAGCCACAGGAGTCTCAGGTTTTTCCAATAATTGGCTATTGTTGACCGAGGAAGCTGCAAATACCAACAGGCAGAGTTGTGTGGTGTGCATGGGAGCTCGTCCATTGCTCCGCATTGTCCCAGCAGTAGTGACTCTAGCATGTCTAATCCCTCTTATGACTACAGATAACCCCAGGGATAATTGTACTGCCTGGGATGAGGTCTATCCGGTTACTAAATTCACCACTAGGAACCCAGTGTTTTCCAACCAGGTTGCAAGGGCAAATTTGACTTGTGTCAATATGACGGGAGGAGGAACCGAGGTGGGATGGATTCCTGCGGATTGGTGTCTGGATACAGTTAATATTAAGGGGAGCCTCAGGCCAATATCCAGAGCAGATGTGTGGTGGTGGTGTGGTAGTACGGTCCTGTTTGATAAGTTACCCTCCAACAGTACTGGACGCTGTGCACTTGTTACTCTCTTGTTGCCTGTTTCTATCTACCCTATAGGAGCCGAGGACCTTGTTCTGCGGATCCAGGGAGTGAATCCCGGATATAGGGGACGTTCCAGGAGAGCCACCACCCCATCTAGTGGAGACCCCTCCTACATAGACGCTATCGGAGTCCCTAGGGGAGTGCCTGATGAGTATAAGTTAATAGATCAGGTAGCTGCAGGGTACATGGTCAACTGGCTGCAACCAGCCTGATGGCTTTCCAAAATCGTATTGCCATTGATATGTTACTCTCTGAGAAGGGCGGAGTTTGCTCTATGTTTGGTGACCAGTGTTGTACTTTCATCCCTAATAACACAGCCTCGGATGGTAGTTTGACGGTCGCTTTGGAGGGTCTGCGGACGCTTAATGGTAAAATGAAATCTCATTCTGGGATAGATACCTCGATGTGGGACTCCTGGATGAGTGCGTTTGGTAAATATAAAACCCTGGTTTCCTCCATTTTGGTATCCATTTCGGTGTTCGCTGCCATTTTAGTTCTCTGTGGATGCTGTTGCATTCCATGCATCCGTTCCCTTACCACTAGGGTTATCTCTAGAGCTATTGACCCTTCCTCCCCTTCCCAGATGTTTCCTCTGCTGGATAAAGACCTACTTGAATTCGAGGATGAGGAGGAGAGTGCCTATTAAGTTTACATTATATCTGCTGTTGCCTTGTGGGGATGTATGTATGTGTTATGCAAGTGGATCATTCCGCCTGACTTGCCTAGTTTAAGTCACATCTCTTTGGAGATGTGAAGAGAGGGAATCACAACTTTTTCCTGCTGGAAAAAGTTGGCTTATGTGGACAATCATTTTATCTTTATTTTTGAGCTGTTGTTCTCCGCTCTGTTAAATGAGGGTTGTAAGTTCCTAGGTGGCTGGTAGCCAACTTAGTACATAGTGGGATTGAATGGAGAACATGATGGTAATACATATATATCTATTTCTGTTTAATACCGTGCCTTATTTCATAGTCCCTTTGGGAGAAGTTTCTCTTTGTGTCTGGATCTAGTTAGGTTGTGTCACGTCTCTGGGGAGATGTGAAGAGAGGGATTTGTAAAGAAGTGCTATTTCTTATGCAGGTGACCAGCCTACTGCTATTACATTTCTATAACTCACAGTAAAGCCTTTGGGGTCCCCTACAGGATAGCTCCCACATTACACACACTAACTGCCAAACCAGCGCACACACATAATCTCCTTTCTAGCCGAACATTGTGTGCCCGAAGAGGATTCTACGATGACGGACAGACAACTGAGCCAATGGCGGAAGACTACAGACTACACCCCAGCCTGAACCAATCCAAAGATCCGATCTTCTAGAATCAACCTACTTTCTGTTCCACTTATAAGGATTGTGTAAATTGTTAACGGTCTCTTTTCCTGCTGGTTCTGTGCGAGCTAACGGAAGAGCCGTAATTACGCTGTACCAGATATCTTTACTCTGAATAAACTGTCGCTTGTCATACAATTGACCACTTTGTCTGAATCGATCCTTGACCGGCTCACCCTTCTACATATCTAATTATCAACAAGAGCAAGAGAGAGAGAGAGAGAGAGAGAGAGAGAGAGAGCAAGAGAGAGAGAGAGAAGAGAGAGAGAGAGAGAGAGAGCAAGAGAGAGAGAGAGAGCAAGAGAGAGAGAGAGAGAGCAAGAGAGAGAGAGAGAGTAAGAGAGAGAGAGAGAGCAAGAGAGAGAGAGAGAGAGAGCAAGAGAGAGAGAGAGAGAGAGCAAGAGAGAGAGAGAGCAAGAGAGAGAGAGAGCAAGAGAGAGAGCAAGAGAGAGAGAAAGAGAGAGAGCGAGAGAGAGAGAGAGAGAGAGCGAGAGAGAGAGAGAAAGAGGAGAGAGAGAGAGCAAGAAGAGAGAGAGAGAGCAAGAGAGAGAGGTGTCCAAAGTGTTTGTCCCCATGAACAAACAGGAAATTGAGTGAATGTGCTGGAAAACTGGTGTAGAAACACTCACTCACACACAACAATGTATAAGCGTTGACAGAAATACACTCACAGCACGTCTCAATGCACCACATCAAACAATTAATTTATTGATGCGTCAGATTCAGAATGATGTCTGACAGGGAGCTCTCCGTCATTCTCTAGCCCCCCTTTACCACTCAATACTATTGAGGAGGGGAGGAGAGGGAAAAGGGAGGAGGGGGAGAAGGATGGGAGAGGGGAGGGGAGGAGAGGAGAGGGAGACGGATGGGAGAGTGGAGGAGAGGGAGAAGGATGGGAGAGGTGGGGAAGGATGGGAGAGGGAGAAGGAGAAGGATGGGAGAGGGGAGGAGAGGGAGAAGGATGGGAGAGGAGAGGAGAAGGATGGGAGAGGTGGGGAGAGGAGAGGAGAAGGATGGGAGAGGGGGAGAAGGATGGGAGAGGGAGAAGGATGGGAGAGGGGGAGAGGGAGAAGGATGGGAGAGGGAAGGAGAGGGAGAAGTATGGGAGAGGTGGGGAGAGGGAGAAGTATGGTAGAGGGGAGGAGAGGGAGAAGGATGGGAGAGGGGCGGAGAGGGAGAAGGATGGGAGAGGGGGAGAGGAGATGGATGGGAGGAGAGGAGAAGATTGGGAGAGGGAGGAGAGGGAGGGAGAAGGATGGGAGAGGGGAGGAGAGGAGAAGGGTGGGATAGGTGGGGAGAGGGAGAAGGATGGGAGAGGGGAGGAGAGGGAGAAGGATGGGAGATGGGAGGAGAGGGAGAAGGATGGGAGATGGGAGGAGAGAAAAGGATGGGAGAGGGGAGGAGAGGGAGAAGGATGGGAGAGGGGAGGAGAGGGAGAAGGATGGGAGAGGGGAGGAGAGGGAGAAGGATGGGAGATGGGAGGAGAGGAGAAGGATGGGAGAGGTGGGGAGAGGGAGAAGAATGGGAGAGGGGAGGAGAGGGAGAAGGATGGGAGAGGGGGGAGGGAGAAGGATGGGGGAGAGGGAGAAGGATGGGAGAGGGGAGGAGGGAGAAGGATGGGAGAGGGGAGGGAGAGGGAGAAGGATGGGAGAGGGGAGGAGAGGGAGAAGGATGGGAGAGGGGAGGAGAGGAGAAGGATGGGAGAGGTGGGGAGAGGGAGAAGGATGGGAGGGGAGGAGAGGGAGAAGGATGGGATAGGTAGAAGTATGGGAGAGGGGAGGAGAGGGAGAAGGATGGGAGAGGTGGGGAGAGGAGAGGAGAAGGATGGGAGAGGGGAGGAGGATGGGAGAGGTGGGGAGAGGGAGAAGGATGGGAGAGGGGGAGAGGGAGAAGTATGGTAGAGGGGAGGAGAGGGAGAAGGATGGGAGAGGGAAGGAGAGGGAGAAGGATGGGAGAGGTGGGGAGAGGGAGAAGTATGGTAGAGGGGGAGAGGGAGAAGGATGGGAGATGGGAGGAGAGGAGAAGATTGGGAGAGGGGAAGAGAGGAGAAGATTGGGAGAGGGGAGGAGAGGGAGAAGGATGGGAGAGGTGGGGAGAGGGAGAAGGATGGGAGAGGGGAGGAGAGGGAGAAGGATGGGATAGGTAGAAGTATGGGAGAGGGGAGGAGAGGGAGAAGGATGGGAGAGGGGTGGGGAGAGGGAGAAGGATGGGAGATGGGAGGAGAGGGAGAAGGATGGGAGAGGGGAGGAGAGGGAGAAGGATGGGAGAGGGGAGGAGAGGGAGAAGGATGGGAGAGGGGAGGAGAAGGATGGGAGAGGGGGAGAGGGAGAAGGATGGGAGAGGGGAGGAGAGGGAGAAGGATGGGATAGGTAGAAGTATGGGAGAGGGGAGGAGAGGGAGAAGGATGGGAGAGGGGTGGGGAGAGGGAGAAGGATGGGAGATGGGAGGAGAGGGAGAAGGATGGGAGAGGGGAGGAGAGGGAGAAGGATGGGAGAGGGGAGGAGAAGGATGGGAGAGGGGAGGAGAAGGATGGGAGAGGGGAGGAGAAGGATGGGAGAGGGGAGGAGATTGATGGGAGAGGTGGGGGAGAGGGAGAAGTATGGGAGAGGGGAGGAGAATGATGGGAGAGGGGAGGAGAATGATGGGAGAGGGGAGGAGAAGGATGGGAGAGGGGAGGAGAATGATGGGAGAGGGGAGGAGAAGGATGGGAAGCAACATTACCCTCTATCTCTCCAGTCCTACAGTGAGGCAGAGACACAGAAAACTGACAAGGGAACACTCTCTCGCTCTCTCTCTCTCTCTCTCTCTCTCTCTCTCTCTCTCTCTCTGTCTCTCTCAATTTCTGCTTCTCTGGTTCTTCTTCTGCTTCTCTGGTTCTTCTTCTGCCTCTCTGGTTCTTCTTCTGCCTCTCTGGTTCTTCTTCTGCCTCTGGTTCTTCTTCTGCCTCTCTGGTTCTTCTTCTGCCTCTCTGGTTCTTCTTCTGCCTCTCTGGTTCTTCTTCTGCCTCCTTGGTTCTTCTTCTGCCTCTCTGGTTCTTGTTCTGCCTCTCTGGTTCTTGTTCTGCCTCCTTGGTTCTTGTTCTGCCTCTCTGGTTCTTGTTCTGCCTCCTTGGTTCTTGTTCTGCCTCTCTGGTTCTTGTTCTGCCTCTCTGGTTCTTGTTCTGCCTCTCTGGTTCTTGTACTCCCTCCATGGTTCTTGTTCTGCCTCTCTGGTTCTTGTTCTGCCTCTCTGGTTCTTGTTCTGCCTCTCTGGTTCTTGTTCTGCCTCTCTGGTTCTTGTTCTGCCTCTCTGGTTCTTGTTCTGCCTCTCTGGTTCTTGTACTCCCTCCATGGTTCTTGTTCTGCCTCTCTGGTTCTTGTTCTGCCTCTCTGGTTCTTGTTCTGCCTCCTTGGTTCTTGTTCTGCCTCTCTGGTTCTTGTTCTGCCTCTCTGGTTCTTGTTCTGCCTCCTTGGTTCTTGTTCTGCCTCTCTGGTTCTTGTTCTGCCTCTCTGGTTCTTGTTCTGCCTCTCTGGTTCTTGTTCTGCCTCCTTGGTTCTTGTTCTGCCTCTTGGTTCTTGTACTCCCTCCATGACTTACGCAGTCCTAGCTGCACCAAAATGGTTCACTCCTCCAGACAGTGAGTCACGTGGTTTGCTATATAAAGCTGACAGACAGGTTTCCAGTTACTGTTTGATTGAATGTTGCCTGGGATCTGCCTGGAAAAGTCCATTTTTTCCCTTGTACTGAAGCAGCTGACCTGGTGAGAGGAGAGATGAGAGAGATCTGTCTGTCGTTCAGAGAATGTTTGGGGCTGCTGGGCTTTAAACAGAGCTGCCCTGCTCCCTCCCTCCCTCCCTCCCTCTCCTCTCCCTCCCTCCCTCTCTCCCTCTCACAACCTTGCCTCGTCCACTCCAACTACATTACAATCACCAGCCACACCACACGTCAGAACAAGCTGTTCTAGGACAGCTCAGAGGGAGGGAGGAAGGGAGCGAGAGAGAGCGATGTCTTGGGAGAAGAGAGAGAGGGCGAGCAGTGCTGACTGAATCAGAATGTGTGTAGAATGGACAAAGCTGACCTACTGTAACAGACAGACAGTATAAAATAACCCACCAACATTAAGGTTGAACTGTTCAAGTTAGAGAAGCCAAACCAACTTTCACACGTTCACTGCCACAAAACACTTTTAAAGAGCTGAAGCAAAGACACACAACTTTTATTCATGGAAAATCACCATCCAGTTGGTGGGAAAGCAAAAAGCCCCGACTTTAAATCTTTGTCATACTTCTGAAATGTACTACTATTCAACCTTTACTGAATCATTAACAAGTATATAAATAAAGTAAGTATACAATATAATAAAGAGGAAATAGTTAACAAGGCAGTTTCAATACCATATTAACAATGTACAGGGATACTGGAGTGATGGAGGTAGATATGTATAGGGGGAAGGAGACAGGGATACTGGAGTGGTGGAGGTAGATATGTATAGGGGGAAGGAGACAGGGATACTGGTGATGGAGGTAGATATGTATAGGGGGAAGGAGACAGGGATACTGGAGTGATGGAGGTAGATACAGTGGGGCAAACAAGTATTTAGTCAGCCACCAATTGTGCAAGTTCAGCCCCATTTATTCAGTAGGCTAATCAAACTGTTACCTGGTTTATATGGCCTGTGTATGGTCTAATGAATGAAAGCCCGAATTAATGTAATCATTCACTTTATTACCGAAAACAAATAGGCCCTTTG
The DNA here is from genome assembly GCF_034236695.1 of Oncorhynchus nerka. Taxonomy (NCBI): domain Eukaryota; kingdom Metazoa; phylum Chordata; class Actinopteri; order Salmoniformes; family Salmonidae; genus Oncorhynchus; species Oncorhynchus nerka. Next base: position 92,240,948 of record NC_088407.1, read on the forward strand.
CTGTGTATCTATCTACCGAGATGTTGTCTGGTGATTTCCCTCGTGGAGCTTCCTGTTTCCACCATGGTGCTTGAGCCTATCACCTTGTCAAAACCACTATATTCCTCCAGTTTGGCTTAATCATGTTCGCGTGAGCTAGTCCAGAGAGAGTAAACTCGGCAACGTGTGGTATTCTCATGGGGAACATGAGCTCCGGACGAATTACAACCTTTTAACACCACGAATAAGGAACATTTGGCTCCACACCCATCACACATCAATACTGCATTAAGCTTCGCCGCTCAAAGAATGGAATTCGCAACGCAATGCTCCTGGGTTTTAAAAAGTGTATTATCTTGATTTAAAATCTTTCTGTCTTTCTTTCTACACTGAGTAGAGAATAACCCAGTCTACACTGAGTAGAGAATAACCCAGTCTACACTGAATAGAGAATAACCCAGTAGAGAATAACCCAGTCTACACTGAGTAGAGAATAACCCAGTCTACACTGAGTAGAGAATAACCCAGTCTACACTGAGTAGAGAATAACCCAGTAGAGGATAACCCAGTCTACACTGAGTAGAGAATAACCCAGTAGAGAATAACCCAGTCTACACTGAATAGAGAATAACCCAGTCTACACTGAGTAGAGAATAACCCAGTCTACACTGAATAGAGAATAACCCAGTCTACACTGAGTAGAGAATAACCCAGTAGAGGATAACCCAGTCTACACTGAATAGAGAATAACCCAGTAGAGAATAACCCAGTCTACACTGAGTAGAGAATAACCCAGTAGAGGATAACCCAGTCTACACTGAGTAGAGAATAACCCAGTCTACACTGAGTAGAGAATAACCCAGTAGAGAATAACCCAGTCTACACTGAGTAGAGAATAACCCAGTAGAGAATAACCCAGTCTACACTGAATAGAGAATAACCCAGTCTACACTGAGTAGAGAATAACCCAGTCTACACTGAGTAGAGAATAACCCAGTAGAGGATAACCCAGTCTACACTGAGTAGAGAATAACCCAGTAGAGAATAACCCAGTCTACACTGAATAGAGAATAACCCAGTCTACACTGAGTAGAGAATAACCCAGTCTACACTGAGTAGAGAATAACCCAGTAGAGGATAACCCAGTCTACACTGAGTAGAGAATAACCCAGTAGAGAATAACCCAGTCTACACTGAATAGAGAATAACCCAGTCTACACTGAGTAGAGAATAACCCAGTCTACACTGAATAGAGAATAACCCAGTAGAGGATAACCCAGTCTACACTGAGTAGAGAATAACCCAGTAGAGAATAACCCAGTCTACACTGAGTAGAGAATAACCCAGTAGAGGATAACCCAGTCTACACTGAATAGAGAATAACCCAGTCTACACTGAGTAGAGAATAACCCAGTAGAGGATAACCCAGTCTACACTGAGTAGAGAATAACCCAGTAGAGAATAACCCAGTCTACACTGAGTAGAGAATAACCCAGTAGAGAATAACCCAGTCTACACTGAGTAGAGAATAACCCAGTAGAGGATAACCCAGTCTACACTGAGTAGAGAATAACCCAGTAGAGGATAACCCAGTCTACACTGAGTAGAGAATAACCCAGTAGAGAATAACCCAGTCTACACTGAGTAGATAATAACCCAGTCTACACTGAGTAGAGAATAACCCAGTAGAGGATAACCCAGTCTACACTGAGTAGAGAATAACCCAGTCTACACTGAGTAGAGAATAACCCAGTCTACACTGAGTAGAGAATAACCCAGTCTACACTGAGTAGAGAATAACCCAGTCTACACTGAGTAGAGAATAACCCAGTCTACACTGAGTAGAGAATAACCCAGTCTACACTGAGTAGAGAATAACCCAGTCTACACTGAGTAGAGAATAACCCAGTCTACACTGAGTAGAGAATAACCCAGTCTACACTGAGTAGAGAATAACCCAGTCTACACTGAGTAGAGAATAACCCAGTCTACACTGAGTAGAGAATAACCCAGTAGAGAATAACCCAGTCTACACTGAGTAGAGAATAACCCAGTAGAGAATAACCCAGTCTACACTGAATAGAGAATAACCCAGTCTACACTGAGTAGAGAATAACCCAGTAGAGGATAACCCAGTCTACACTGAGTAGAGAATAACCCAGTAGAGAATAACCCAGTAGAGAATAACCCAGTCTACACTGAGTAGAGAATAACCCAGTAGAGGATAACCCAGTCTACACTGAGTAGAGAATAACCCAGTCTACACTGAGTAGAGAATAACCCAGTAGAGGATAACCCAGTCTACACTGAGTAGAGAATAACCCAGTAGAGGATAACCCAGTCTACACTGAATAGAGAATAACCCAGTAGAGAATAACCCAGTCTACACTGAGTAGAGAATAACCCAGTAGAGGATAACCCAGTCTACACTGAGTAGAGAATAACCCAGTAGAGGATAACCCAGTCTACACTGAGTAGAGAATAACCCAGTCTACACTGAGTAGAGAATAACCCAGTAGAGGATAACCCAGTCTACACTGAGTAGAGAATAACCCAGTAGAGGATAACCCAGTCTACACTGAGTAGAGAATAACCCAGTAGAGGATAACCCAGTCTACACTGAGTAGAGAATAACCCAGTAGAGAATAACCCAGTCTACACTGAGTAGAGAATAACCCAGTAGAGAATAACCCAGTCTACACTGAGTAGAGAATAACCCAGTCTACACTGAGTAGAGAATAACCCAGTAGAGAATAACCCAGTCTACACTGAGTAGAGAATAACCCAGTCTACACTGAATAACCCAGTCTACACTGAGTAGAGAATAGAGAATAACCCAGTAGAGAATAACCCAGTAGAGAATAACCCAGTCTACACTGAGTAGAGAATAACCCAGTCTACACTGAGTAGAGAATAACCCAGTCTACACTGAGTAGAGAATAACCCAGTCTACACTGAGTAGAGAATAACCCAGTAGAGAATAACCCAGTAGAGAATAACCCAGTAGAGAATAACCCAGTCTACACTGAGTATAACCCAGTCTCTACACTGAGTAGAGAATAACCCAGTAGAGAATAACAGTCTACACTGAGTAGAGAATAACCCAGTAGAGAATAACCCAGTCTACACTGAGTAGAGAATAACCCAGTCTACACTGAGTAGAGAATAACCCAGTCTACACTGAGTAGAGAATAACCCAGTAGAGAATAACCCAGTCTACACTGAGTAGAGAATAACCCAGTAGAGTAGAGAATAACCCAGTAGAGGATAACCAGTCTACACTGAGAGAATAACCCAGTAGAGAATAACCCAGTCTACACTGAGTAGAGAATAACCCAGTAGAGATAACCCAGTCTACACTGAGTAGAGAATAACCCAGTAGAGATAACCCAGTCTACACTGAGTAGAGAATAACCCAACACTGAGTCTACACTGGATAACCCAGTCTACACTGAGTAGAGAATAACCCAGTAGAGAGATAACCCAGTCTACACTGAGTAGAGAATAACCCAGTCTACACTGAGTAGAGAATAACCCAGTAGAGGATAATAACCCAGTCTACACTGAGTAGAGAATAAGTCTACACTGAGAATAACCCAGTAGAGAATAACCCAGTCTACACTGAGTAGAGAATAACCCAGTAGAGGATAACCCAGTCTACACTGAGTAGAGAATAACCCAGTAGAGAATAACCCAGTCTACACTGAGTAGAGAATAACCCAGTAGAGTAGATAACCCAGTCTCTACACTGAGTAGAGAATAACCCAGTAGAGAGAATAACCCAGTCTACACTGAGTAGAGAATAACCCAGTAGAGAATAACCCAGTCTACACTGAGTAGAGAATAACCCAGTCTACACTGAGTAGAGAATAACCCAGTAGAGGGATAACCCAGTCTACACTGAGTAGAGAATAACCCAGTCTACACTGAGTAGAGAATAACCCAGTAGAGGATAACCCAGTCTACACTGAGTAGAGAATAACCCAGTCTACACTGAGTAGAGAATAACCCAGTAGAGAATAACCCAGTAGAGAATAACCCAGTAGAGAATAACCCAGTCTACACTGAGTAGAGAATAACCCAGTAGAGAATAACCCAGTAGAGAATAACCCAGTAGGGGATAACCCAGTCTACACTGAGTAGAGAATAACCCAGTCTACACTGAGTAGAGAATAACCCAGTAGAGGATAACCCAGAAGGGGATAACCCAGTCTACACTGAGTAGAGAATAACCCAGTCTACACTGAGTAGAGAATAACCCAGTAGAGGATAACCCAGTCTACACTGAGTAGAGAATAACCCAGTCTACACTGAATAGAGAATAACCCAGTCTACACTGAGTAGAGAATAACCCAGTAGAGAATAACCCAGTCTACACTGAGTAGAGAATAACCCAGTAGAGAATAACCCAGTAGAGAATAACCCAGTCTACACTGAGTAGAGAATAACCCAGTAGAGGATAACCCAGTCTACACTGAGTAGAGAATAACCCAGTAGAGGATAACCCAGTCTACACTGAGTAGAGAATAACCCAGTAGAGAATAACCCAGTCTACACTGAGTAGAGAATAACCCAGTAGAGGATAACCCAGTCTACACTGAGTAGAGAATAACCCAGTCTACACTGAGTAGAGAATAACCCAGTAGAGAATAACCCAGTCTACACTGAGTAGATGATAACCCAGTAGAGAATAACCCAGTAGAGAATAACCCAGTAGAGAATAACCCAGTAGAGAATAACCCAGTCTACACTGAGTAGAGAATAACCCAGTAGAGGATAACCCAGTCTACACTGAGTAGAGAATAACCCAGTAGAGGAATAACCCAGTCTACACTGAGAATAGCCAGTCTAGAGTAGAGAATAACCCAGTAGAGAATAACCCAGTCTACACTGAGTAGAGAATAACCCAGTCTACACTGAGTAGAGAATAACCCAGTCTACACTGAGTAGAGAATAACCCAGTAGAGGATAACCCAGTCTACACTGAGTAGAGAATAACCCAGTAGAGAATAACCCAGTCTACACTGAGTAGAGAATAACCCAGTAGAGGATAACCCAGTCTACACTGAGTAGAGAATAACCCAGTAGAGAATAACCCAGTCTACACTGAGTAGAGAATAACCCAGTCTACACTGAATAGAGAATAACCCAGTAGAGAATAACCCAGTCTACACTGAGTAGAGAATAACCCAGTCTACACTGAGTAGAGAATAACCCAGTAGAGAATAACCCAGTAGAGAATAACCCAGTAGAGAATAACCCAGTCTACACTGAGTAGAGAATAACCCAGTAGAGGATAACCCAGTCTACACTGAGTAGAGAATAACCCAGTAGAGAATAACCCAGTCTACACTGAGTAGAGAATAACCCAGTCTACACTGAGTAGAGAATAACCCAGTAGAGGATAACCCAGTCTACACTGAGTAGAGAATAACCCAGTAGAGGATAACCCAGTCTACACTGAGTAGAGAATAACCCAGTAGAGGATAACCCAGTCTACACTGAGTAGAGAATAACCCAGTAGAGGATAACCCAGTCTACACTGAGTAGAGAATAACCCAGTAGGGGATAACCCAGTCTACACTGAGTAGAGAATAACCCAGTAGAGAATAACCCAGTCTACACTGAGTAGAGAATAACCCAGTAGAGGATAACCCAGTCTACACTGAGTAGAGAATAACCCAGTCTACACTGAGTAGAGAATAACCCAGTAGAGGATAACCCAGTCTACACTGAGTAGAGAATAACCCAGTAGAGAATAACCCAGTCTACACTGAGTAGAGAATAACCCAGTAGAGAATAACCCAGTCTACACTGAGTAGAGGATAGCTCTGTTTGATCAACTTCTATCTCAAGGCCATCAGACTGTTAAAAAGCTTCTATCTCAAGGTGTTATAGTAGGTAAACTACAACAGACCCCTCAGGTGAGGTGTTATAGTAGGTAAACTACAACAGACCCCTCAGGTGAGGTGTTATAGTAGGTAAACTACAACAGACCCCTCAGGTGAGGTGTTATAGTAGGTAAACTACAACAGACCCCTCAGGTGAGGTGTTATAGTAGGTAAACTACAACAGACCCCTCAGGTGAGGTGTTATAGTAGGTAAACTACAACAGACCCCTCAGGTGAGGTGTTATAGTAGGTAAACTACAACAGACCCCTCAGGTGAGGTGTTATAGTAGGTAAACTACAACAGACCCCCTCAGGTGAGGTGTTATAGTAGGTAAACTACAACAGACCCCTCAGGTGAGGTGTTATAGTAGGTAAACTACAACAGACCCCCTCAGGTGAGGTGTTATAGTAGGTAAGTAGGTAAAACAGACCCCTCAGGTGAGGTGTTATAGTAGGTAAACTACAACAGACCCCTCAGGTGAGGTGTTATAGTAGGTAAACTACAACAGACCCCTCAGGTGAGGTGTTATAGTAGGTAAACTACAACAGACCCCTCAGGTGAGGTGTTATAGTAGGTAAACTACAACAGACTCCTCAGGTGAGGTGTTATAGTAGGTAAACTACAACAGACCCCTCAGGTGAGGTGTTATAGTAGGTAAACTACAACAGACCCCTCAGGTGAGGTGTTATAGTAGGTAAACTACAACAGACCCCTCAGGTGAGGTGTTATAGTAGGTAAACTACAACAGACCCCTCAGGTGAGGTGTTATAGTAGGTAAACTACAACAGACCCCTCAGGTGAGGTGTTATAGTAGGTAAACTACAACAGACCCCTCAGGTGAGGTGTTATAGTAGGTAAACTACAACAGACTCCTCAGGTGAGGTGAGGTGTTATAGTAGGTAAACTACAACAGACCCCTCAGGTGAGGTGTTATAGTAGGTAAACTACAACAGACCCCTCAGGTGAGGTGTTATAGTAGGTAAACTACAACAGACCCCTCAGGTGAGGTGTTATAGTAGGTAAACTACAACAGACCCCTCAGGTGAGGTGTTATAGTAGGTAAACTACAACAGACCCCTCAGGTGAGGTGTTATAGTAGGTAAACTACAACAGACCCCTCAGGTGAGGTGTTATAGTAGGTAAACTACATCAGACCCCTCAGGTGAGGTGTTATAGTAGGTAAACTACAACAGACCCCTCAGGTGAGGTGTTATAGTAGGTAAACTACAACAGACCCCTCAGGTGAGGTGTTATAGTAGGTAAACTACAACAGACCCCTCAGGTGAGGTGTTATAGTAGGTAAACTACAACAGACCCCTCAGGTGAGGTGTTATAGTAGGTAAACTACAACAGACCCCTCAGGTGAGGTGTTATAGTAGGTAAACTACAACAGACCCCTCAGGTGAGGTGTTATAGTAGGTAAACTACAACAGACCCCTCAGGTGAGGTGTTATAGTAGGTAAACTACAACAGACCCCTCAGGTGAGGTGTTATAGTAGGTAAACTACAACAGACCACTCAGGTGAGGTGTTATAGTAGGTAAACTACAACAGACCCCTCAGGTGAGGTGTTATAGTAGGTAAACTACAACAGACCCCTCAGGTGAGGTGTTATAGTAGGTAAACTACAACAGACTCCTCAGGTGAGGTGTTATAGTAGGTAAACTACAACAGACCCCTCAGGTGAGGTGTTATAGTAGGTAAACTACAACAGACCCCTCAGGTGAGGTGTTAGAACCACGTGTTAGGTGTCTTGAACACTGCAACCGTGGTAACCACTCACCTCGCGTCGCCGTGACGCCCAGCAGCTCTGTTTGATCTTCCAGACGACTGCTGCAACCAGGAGGAGGGACAGGAAACAGCTGAGAGGAAACAGGAAGAGGAAGAGTTAGCTACAGGAATCTCATAGGAGGAAACAGGAAGAAGAGAAGTTAGGTACAGGAAGCTCATGTGAGGAAACAGCAAGAGGAGCATTTAGATACAAGAAGCAGCTGGGAGAAGACAGGAAGAGGATGAGTTAGAGACAGGAAGCGGCTTGGGGGAGACAGGAAGAGAAGAAGTTAGACACAAGAAGCTCATGGGAGGAGACAGGAAGAGGATGAGTTAGAGACAGGAAGCGGCTTGGGGGAGACAGGAAGAGAAGAAGTTAGACACAAGAAGCTCATGGGAGGGGACAGGAAGAGGATGAGTTAGAGACATGAAGCGGCTTGGGGGAGACAGGAAGAGGAGGAGCCTGTCAGTCAGTAGGTAGGCCCCCCTGATCACAGTTACAACAGGAGGATGTCCCCTACTCGAACTAGCTCATCTGATTGACTCAGTCAAAGGTTATCAAGTTGAATCAGGTAGCCGTAGAATAGTTCTTAACACGGAGGTCCCAGAGGAGAGCTTTGAAAGCTCCAGACATCAGGGTAAGTCAGAGTAGATCCCAGAACCTCTGGAACAGATACATAACTCCAGTAGAGAGAACATGACAATGGATTTCACTGTGGTGTGTGTGTGTGTGTGTGTGTGTGTGTGTGTGTGTGTGTGTGTGTGTGTGTGTGTGTGTAATTCAGTGTGCGTAGAGAGAACATGACATTATACCCACAGAGGTTCTTCCAGAATGACACAGCTCGCAGACTGACAGAAGGATTGTGTGTACTCCAGACTCCATTCCCTAGCCTGAGTGATGTGAACTCTATACTGGTCTGGTCTGGACACCATTTCCTAGCCTGAGTGATGTGAACTCTATACTGGTCTGGTCTGGACACCATTCCCTAGCCTGAGTGATGTGAACTCTATACTGGTCTGGTCTGGACACCATTTCCTAGCCTGAGTGATGTGACCTCTATACTGGTCTGGACACCATTCCCTAGCCAGAGTGATGTGACCTCTATACTGGTCTGGTCTGGACACCATTCCCTAGCCAGAGTGATGTGACCTCTATACTGGTCTGGACACCATTCCCTAGCCTAAGTGAGGTGACCTCTATACTGGTCTGGACACCATTCCCTAGCCTAAGTGAGGTGACCTCTATACTGGTCTGGACACCATTCCCTAGCCTAAGTGAGGTGACCTCTATACTGGTCTGGACACCATTCCCTAGCCTGAGTGAGGTGACCTCTATACTGGTCTGGACACCATTCCCTAGCCTAAGTGAGGTGACCTCTATACTGGTCTGGACACCATTCCCCAGCCTGAGTGATGTGAACTCTATACTGGTCTGGACACCATTTCCTAGCCAGAGTGATGTGACCTCTATACTGGTCTGGACACCATTCCCTATCCTGAGTGATGTGACCTCTATACTGGTCTGGTCACCATTCCCTAGCCTGAGTGATGTGACCTCTATACTGGTCTGGACACCATTTCCTAGCCAGAGTGATGTGACCTCTATACTGGTCTGGTCTGGACACCATTCCCTAGCCAGAGTGATGTGACCTCTATACTGGTCTGGTCACCATTCCCTAGCCAGAGTGATGTGACCTCTATACTGGTCTGGACACCATTTCCTAGCCTAAGTGATGTGACCTCTTTACTGGTCTGGTCACCATTCCCTAGCCAGAGTGATGTGACCTCTATACTGGTCTGGACACCATTCCCTAGCCAGAGTGATGTGACCTCTATACTGGTCTGGACACCATTCCCTAGCCAGAGTGATGTGACCTCTATACTGGTCTGGACACCATTCCCTAGCCAGAGTGATGTGACCTCTATACTGGTCTGGACACCATTTCCTAGCCTAAGTGATGTGACCTCTTTACTGGTCTGGTCACCATTCCCTAGCCAGAGTGATGTGACCTCTATACTGGTCTGGTCACCAGACTAGTCCAATGCTCTAACCACTAGGCTACGCTACCGCCCCAGTAATATGGCTTAGATGTGTCTGAAAAAATATATATATATTGAGCTTCAATGTCAGGATATAATGTTAGCTAGCTAGCTAACAACTGTTGATAGGAGAGAAGAGTGGCTTGGTTTCAGCTTTGCGTCACAGCTCGGTACATAGAACATCTAGATTTCCAATATGGGCACGACGCATTTCTCACTTTGAATTAGACTGTATGATCTATAATCCTAATTCTGTCTATCATTTTCTTTCTCTTAGCCTTTTAGCCCCCGTGTAGTTTAGTCAGATTTAATCATTTACTCAGCTCAGATAGCAGAGAAAATATGGTTTTGAATTACATCAACACCCTGACTCTCGGTCATTTACTTTTCAGATAGCAGAGGAAATATGGTTTTGAATTACATCAACACCCTGACTCTCGGTCATTTACTTTTCAGATAGCAGAGAAAATATGGTTTTGAATTACATCAACACCCTGACTCTCGGTATGGTTTTGAATTACATCAACACCCTGACTCTCGGTATGGTTTTGAATTACATCAACACCCTGACTCTCGGTATGGTTTTGAATTACATCAACACCCTGACTCTCGGTATGGTTTTGAATTACATCAACACCCTGACTCTCGGTATGGTTTTGAATTACATCAACACCCTGACTCTCGGTATGGTTTTGAATTACATCAACACCCTGACTCTCGATATGGTTTTGAATTACATCAACACCCTGACTCTCGGTCATTTACTTTTCAGATAGCAGAGAAAATATGGTTTTGAATTACATCAACACCCTGACTCTCGGTCATTTACTCAGCTCAGATAGCAGAGAAAATATGGTTTTGAATTACATCAACACCCTGACTCTCGGTATGGTTTTGAATTACATCAACACCCTGACTCTCGGTATGGTTTTGAATTACATCAACACCCTGACTCTCGGTATGGTTGTGAATTACATCAACACCCTGACTCTCGGTATGGTTGTGAATTACATCAACATCCTGACTCTCGGTATGGTTTTGAATTACATCAACACCCTGACTCTCGGTATGGTTGTGAATTACATCAACACCCTGACTCTCGGTATGGTTGTGAATTACATCAACACCCTGACTCTCGGTATGGTTGTGAATTACATCAACACCCTGACTCTCGGTATGGTTGTGAATTACATCAACACCCTGACTCTCGGTATGGTTGTGAATTACATCAACACCCTGACTCTCGGTATGGTTGTGAATTACATCAACACCCTGACTCTCGGTATGGTTGTGAATTACATCAACACCCTGACTCTCGGTATGGTTGTGAATTACATCAACACCCTGACTCTCGGTCATTCAAACAGAAGGCACTTTTTTATTTTATTTTTTAAAATAATATGTTTATTATTTTCCAATAAAAAATCAAATAAAAAAGACAGCAATTCATTGACATTCATTTGTACTGTTGAATGGGATGGCCAATTTAGAGGACAAAACAAAACTTAACTCACACATACACAAAATAAAACAAAATCCTAGGGGTTCCATGGCTATAGCGAAGAACAGGCGGAATGACTGTGACATTTCCTGATTGGTTACCACGGAAGACACTGAGATGTGCATAAATCATTCTTATCCAATGAATAAATTCCTTTCCGAACCCGAAGTGCTCCAGAACCGACATCGTATACTTCCACTCAATCTGATCAAACGCCTTCTCTGCATCAAGAGCTATTACCACTGCCTCAACCTTCTCTGCATCAAGAGCTATTACCACTGCCTCAACCTTCTCTGCATCAAGAGCTATTACCACTGCCTCAACCTTCTCTGCATCAAGAGCTATTACCACTGCCTCAACCTTCTCTGCATCAAGCTATTACCACTGCCTCAACCTTCTCTGCATCAAGAGCTATTACCACGGCCTCAACCTTCTCTGCATCAAGAGCTATTACCACTGCCTCAACCTTCTCTGCATCAAGAGCTATTACCACTGCCTCAACCTTCTCTGCATCAAGAGCTATTACCACTGCCTCAACCTTCTCTGCATCAAGAGCTATTACCACTGCCTCAACCTTCTCTGCATCAAGAGCTATTACCACTGCCTCAACCTTCTCTGCATCAAGAGCTATTACCACTGCCTCAACCTTCTCTGCATCAAGAGCTATTACCACTGCCTCAACCTTCTCTGCATCAAGAGCTATTACCACTGCCTCAACCTTCTCTGCATCAAGAGCTATTACCACTGCCTCAACCTTCTCTGCATCAAGAGCTATTACCACTGCCTCAACCTTCTCTGCATCAAGAGCTATTACCACTGCCTCAACCTTCTCTGCATCAGCTATTACCACTGCCTCAACCTTCTCTGCATCAAGAGCTATTACCACTGCCTCAACCTTCTCTGCATCAAGAGCTATTACCACTGCCTCAACCTTCTCTGCATCAAGAGCTATTACCACTGCCTCAACCTTCTCTGCATCAAGAGCTATTACCACTGCCTCAACCTTCTCTGCATCAAGAGCTATTACCACTGCCTCAACCTTCTCTGCATCAGCTATTACCACTGCCTCAACCTTCTCTGCATCAAGAGCTATTACCACTGCCTCAACCTTCTCTGCATCAAGAGCTATTACCACTGCCTCAACCTTCTCTGCATCAAGAGCTATTACCACTGCCTCAACCTTCTCTGCATCAAGAGCTATTACCACTGCCTCAACCTTCTCTGCATCAAGAGCTATTACCACTGCCTCAACCTTCTCTGCATCAGCTATTACCACTGCCTCAACCTTCTCTGCATCAAGAGCTATTACCACTGCCTCAACCTTCTCTGCATCAGCTATTACCACTGCCTCAACCTTCTCTGCATCAAGAGCTATTACCACTGCCTCAACCTTCTCTGCATCAAGAGCTATTACCACTGCCTCAACCTTCTCTGCATCAAGAGCTATTACCCAGCCTCAACCTTCTCTGCATCAAGAGCTATTACCACTGCCTCAACCTTCTCTGCATCAAGAGCTATTACCACTGCCTCAACCTTCTCTGCATCAAGAGCTATTACCACTGCCTCAACCTTCTCTGCATCAAGAGCTATTACCATTGCCTCAACCTTCTCTGCATCAAGCTATTACCACTGCCTCAACCTTCTCTGCATCAAGAGCTATTACCACTGCCTCAACCTTCTCTGCATTAAGAGCTATTACCACTGCCTCAACCTTCTCTGCATCAAGAGCTATTACCACTGCCTCAACCTTCTCTGCATCAAGAGCTATTACCACTGCCTCAACCTTCTCTGCATCAAGAGCTATTACCACGGCCTCAACCTTCTCTGCATCAAGAGCTATTACCACTGCCTCAACCTTCTCTGCATCAAGAGCTATTACCACTGCCTCAACCTTCTCTGCATCAAGCTATTACCACTGCCTCAACCTTCTCTGCATCAAGAGCTATTACCACTGCCTCAACCTTCTCTGCATCAAGAGCTATTACCACGGCCTCAACCTTCTCTGCATCAAGAGCTATTACCACTGCCTCAACCTTCTCTGCATTAAGAGCTATTACCACTGCCTCAACCTTCTCTGCATCAAGAGCTATTACCACTGCCTCAACCTTCTCTGCATCAAGAGCTATTACCACGGCCTCAACCTTCTCTGCATCAAGAGCTATTACCACTGCCTCAACCTTCTCTGCATCAAGAGCTATTACCACTGCCTCAACCTTCTCTGCATCAAGAGCTATTACCACGGCCTCAACCTTCTCTGCATCAAGAGCTATTACCACTGCCTCAACCTTCTCTGCATCAAGAGCTATTACCACTGCCTCAACCTTCTCTGCATCAAGAGCTATTACCACTGCCTCAACCTTCTCTGCATCAAGAGCTATTACCACTGCCTCAACCTTCTCTGCATCAGCTATTACCACTGCCTCAACCTTCTCTGCATCAAGAGCTATTACCACTGCCTCAACCTTCTCTGCATCAAGAGCTATTACCACTGCCTCAACCTTCTCTGCATCAAGAGCTATTACCACTGCCTCAACCTTCTCTGCATCAAGAGCTATTACCACTGCCTCAACCTTCTCTGCATCAAGAGCTATTACCACTGCCTCAACCTTCTCTGCATCAGCTATTACCACTGCCTCAACCTTCTCTGCATCAAGAGCTATTACCACTGCCTCAACCTTCTCTGCATCAGCTATTACCACTGCCTCAACCTTCTCTGCATCAAGAGCTATTACCACTGCCTCAACCTTCTCTGCATCAAGAGCTATTACCACTGCCTCAACCTTCTCTGCATCAAGAGCTATTACCCAGCCTCAATCTTCTCTGCATCAAGAGCTATTACCACTGCCTCAACCTTCTCTGCATCAAGAGCTATTACCACTGCCTCAACCTTCTCTGCATCAAGAGCTATTACCACGGCCTCAACCTTCTCTGCATCAAGAGCTATTACCACTGCCTCAACCTTCTCTGCATCAAGCTATTACCACTGCCTCAACCTTCTCTGCATCAAGAGCTATTACCACTGCCTCAACCTTCTCTGCATCAAGCTATTACCACGGCCTCAACCTTATGATCGTGATACGTTGAAAAGGCGTCTCAAATTGCAGTATATATGTCGGCCCGGGATAAAACCTGTCTGGTCAGGGTGTATGATGTCAGAAATATATGTTTTCAATCGGTTTGCCAATATCTTTGTCAACACCTTGTTTCCTATGGGGAGTAACGACACGGGGCGATAAGACGACATCTCCATGGAATCTCTATCTTTTTTTCAAGATCAGTGCTATTGTAGCCTCAGACAGTGTTTGCGGGAGTTTGGCATTTTCTTTGGATTGTTTAAACATTCGCAACATAAGTGGAGATAGACTGGCGCAGTACTTCTTATAGAATTCTATTACATATCCATCGGGCCCAAGGGCCTTGCTGTTTGGAAATGGTGTTATCGCTGTGTTAGTTTCCTCTAAAGTTATCCCTGCATCGAGTGCAGCAGCTGCCCCCCTGTCTAGTTTAGGAAGTTCACATTCAGCGAGAAAGCGTTCCATAGTTTGTGGATCAGTAGCATCGCATTTTGATTGGTATAGCTCTGAGTAAAACTGCACAAAGCATTTATTAATATCCTGCGGATCTGTTACTATTTTACCCTTCTTGTCTTTTAGCTCTAGATGCCTGTACATGCCTTAGCTGTCTTGCTAATAATTTATGTGGTTTGTGGTTTCAAAATAACTTTGTTGTGTTCCAGCAAGTAAAGAGCCCATCCGTTTTCGAAAGGATGGTAATTGTATTCATATTTTAACTTTGTGATCTTCTCAAGGACTGTATACGAGGAATTCGTCCTAAAAACGTTCTCTTGTTCCCTTAACTCTCTTTCAGTTTCTCTCAGCCTAGTATTGGCGCGTTTCTTCCTCTCTGATGTATAAGACATAATGTAACCTCTAATCACAGCCTTTAGAGATTCCCAAAGGGTGGAGTCGTCAACATCCCCCGTGTCGTTAGTTCCGAGGAAAAAGGCAATCTGCTCCTTCAAATAAATAAAAAGAGCCTCATCTTTCAACATGTATGCGTCTAAGCGCCACCTGTCGACATCTTGTCGAGTTTCAGCACCAGACAGAAGAGGTCCGTAATTAGAAATAGATAACACACTCAGCTGCTGAAATTAGTTTGGAGTCCAACAAAAAAGAGTGAATTCTGGAATATGATTTATGAACTGATGAAAAGAAAGAGTAATCCCTGTCAGTTGGGTGCGTCAGTCTCCTAATATCAACAATGTTAAGGTTTGTCATTAACGTATTTAGACAGACACTGGCATTTGATCGTTGAAGTGACCTTGATAGCTGTTCATCTAAAAGAGGATCTAACGTACAGTTAAAGTCACCTCCCACAAATAACACTCTTATCCGATATCCGATATATTTTGTATGGCCTTAAATACCCGTTGAAAAAAATAATGGATCATCGAAGTTGGGTCCATATAAATTGACCAAGGTTATTGGTTTCGAATTCAGTGTACCAGCCACAATAACATACCCGACCATTAGGATCTGAAATGGAGGTTGAGTAAACAACATACCGACCATTAGGATCTGAAATGGAGGTTGAGTAAACAACATACCGACCATTAGGATCTGAAATGGAGGTTGAGTAAACAACTGATGGAGGTTGAGTAAATAACGACCATTAGGATCTGAAATGGAGGTTGAGTAAACAACATACATCTGAAATGGAGGTTGAGTAAACAACATTTAGGATCTGAAATGGAGGTTGAGTAAACAACATACCGACCATTAGGATCTGAAATGGAGGTTGAGTAAACAACATACATACTGAAATGGAGGTTGAGTAAACAACATACCGACCATTAGGATCTGAAATGGAGGTTGAGTAAACAACATACCGACCATTAGGATCTGAAATGGAGGTTGAGTAAACAACATACCGACCATTAGGATCTGAAATGGAGGTTGAGTAAACAACATACCATTAGGATCTGAAATGGAGTTGAGTACCATTAGGATCTGAAATGGAGGTTGAGTAAACAACATACCGACCATTAGGATCTGAAATGGAGGTTGAGTAAACAACATACCGACCATTAGGATCTGAAATGGAGGTTGAGTAAACAACATACCGACCATTAGGATCTGAAATGGAGGTTGAGTAAACAACATACCGACCATTAGGATCTGAAATGGAGGTTGAGTAAACAACATACCGACCATTAGGATCTGAAATGGAGGTTGAGTAAACAACATAATCTGAAATGGAGGTTAGTGCGATCTGAAATGGAGGTTGAGTAAACATTAGGATCTGAAATGGAGGTTGAGTAAACAACATACCGACCATTAGGATCTGATACCGACCATTAGGATCTGAAATGGAGGTTGAGTAAACAACATACCGACCATTAGGATCTGAAATGGAGGTTGAGTAAACAACATAACATTAGGATCTGAAATGGAGGTTGAGTAAATAACATACCGACCATTAGGATCTGAAATGGAGGTTGAGTAAACAACATACCGACCATTAGGATCTGAAATGGAGGTAGTAAACAACATCTTAGGATCTGAAATGGAGGTTGAGTAAACAACATACCGACAAATGGAGGTTGAGTAAACATTTCTGAAATGGATCTGAAATGGAGGTTGAGTAAACAACATACCGACCATTAGGATCTGAAATGGAGGTTGAGTAAACAACATACCGACCATTAGGATCTGAAATGGAGGTTGAGTAAACAACACACCGACCATTAGATCTGAAATGGAGGTTGAGTAAACAACAGTTGAAATGGAAGTAAAATAACACACCGAAAATGGAGGTTGAGTAAACAACACACCATTAGATTAGATCTGAAATGGAGGTTGAGTAAACAACATACACCATTAGACCATTAGGATCTGAAATGGAGGTTGAGTAAACAACATACCGACCATTAGGATCTGAGGATTGAGTAAACTAAATGGAGAAATGGAGGTTGAGTAAACAACATACCGACCATTAGGATCTGAAATGGAGGTTGAGTAAACAACACACCGACCATTAGGATCTGAAATGGAGGTTGATTAGGATCTGAAATGGAGGTTGAGTAAACAAATACCGACCAAATGGAGGTTGAGTAAACAACATTTAGGATCTGAAATGGAGGTTGAGTAAACAACATACCGACCATTAGGATCTGAAATGGATCTGAAATGGAGGTTGAGTAAACAACATACCGACCATTAGGATCTGAAATGGAGGTAGGGATCTGAAATGGAGGTTGAGTAAACAACATACCGACCATTAGGATCTGAAATGGAGGTTGAGTAAACAACACACCGACCATTAGGATCTGAAATGGAGGTTGAGTAAACAACATACCGACCATTAGGATCTGAAATGGAGGTTGAGTAAACAACATACCGACCATTAGGATCTGAAATGGAGGTTGAGTAAACAACATAGGATCCCCACCATTAGGATCTGAAATGGAGGAGTTGAGGATAAATGGAGGTTGAAACATACCGACCATTAGGATCTGAAATGGAGGTTGAGTAAACAACATACACGACCATTAGATCTGAAATGGAGGTTGAGTAAACAACATATACCATTAGGATCTGAAATGGAGGTTGAGTAAACAACATACCGACCATTAGGATCTGAAATGGAGGTTGAGTAAACAACACATACCGACCATTAGGATCTGAAATGGAGGTTGAGTAAACAACATACCGACCATTAGGATCTGAAATGGAGGTTGAGTAAACAACATACCATTAGGATCTGAAATGGAGGTTGAGTAAACAACATACCGACCATTAGGATCTGAAATGGAGGTTGAGTAAACAACATACCAACCATTAGGATCTGAAATGGAGGTTGAGTAAACAACATAAAGTAAACAACATACCGACCATTAGGATCTAGGATCTGAAATGGAGGTTGAGTAAACAACATACCGACCATTAGGATCTGAAATGGAGGTTGAGTAAACAACATACCGACCATTCTGAAATGGAGGTTGAGTAAACATACACACCAATTAGGATCTGAAATGGAGGTTGAGGATCTGAAATGGAGGTTGAGTAAACAACATACCGACCATTAGGATCTGAAATGGAGGTTGAGTAAACAACATACCGACCATTAGGATCTGAAATGGAGGTTGAGTAAAACAGGATCTGAAATGGAGGTTGAGTAAACAACATACCGACCATTAGGATCTGAAATGGAGGTTGAGTAAACAACATACCGACCATTAGGATCTGAAATGGAGGTTGAGTAAACAACATACCCGACAACATACCGACCATTAGGATAGGATCTGAAATGGATCTGAAATGGAGTTGAGTAAACAACCGACCATTAGGATCTGAAATGGAGGTTGAGTAAACAACACCGACCATTAGGATCTGAAATGGAGGTTGAGTAAACAACATACCGACCATTAGGATCTGAAATGGAGGTTGAGTAAACAACATACACCATTAGGATCTGAAATGGAGGTTGAGTAAACAACATATTAGGATCTGAAATGGAGGTTGAGTAAACAACATACCGACCATTAGGATCTGAAATGGAGGTTGAGTAAACAACATACCGACCAATAGGATCTGAAATGGAGGTTGAGTAAACAACATACCGACCATTAGGATCTGAAATGGAGGTTGAGTAAAACAACATTTAGGATCTGAAATGGAGGTTGAGTAAACAACACACCGACCATTAGGATCTGAAATGGAGGTTGAGTAAACAACATACCGACCATTAGGATCTGAAATGGAGGTTGAGTAAACAACATACCGACCATTAGGATCTGAAATGGAGGTTGAGTAAACAACATACCGACCATTAGGATCTGAAATGGAGGTTGAGTAAACAACATACCGACCATTAGGATCTGAAATGGAGGTTGAGTAAACAACATACCGACCATTAGGATCTGAAATGGAGGTTGAGTAAACAACACACCGACCATTAGGATCTGAAATGGAGGCTGAGGATCTGAAATGGAGGTTGAGTAAACAACATACCGACCATTAGGATCTGAAATGGAGGTTGAGTAAACAACATACCGACCATTAGGATCTGAAATGGAGGTTGAGTAAACAACATACCGACCAGTAAACAACATTAGGATCTGAAATGGAGGTTGAGTAAAAATGGAGGTTGAGTAAACAACACACCGACCATTAGGATCTGAAATGGAGGTTGAGTAAACAACATACCGACCATTAGGATCTGAAATGGAGGTTGAGTAAACAACATAGGATCTGAAATGGAGGTTGAGTAAACAACATACCGACCATTAGGATCTGAAATGGAGGTTGAGTAAACAACATACCGACCATTAGGATCTGAAATGGAGGTTGAGTAAACAACATACCGACCATTAGGATCTGAAATGGAGGTTGAGTAAACAACATACCGACCATTAGGATCTGAAATGGAGGTTGAGTAAACAACATACCGACCATTAGGATCTGAAATGGAGGTTGAGTAAACAACATTAGGATCTGAAATGGAGGTTGAGTAAACAACATACCGACCATTAGGATCTGAAATGGAGGTTGAGTAAACAACATACCGACCATTAGGATCTGAAATGGAGGTTGAGTAAACAACACCGACCATTAGGATCTGAAATGGAGGTTGAGTAAATAACACGACCATTAGGATCTGAAATGGAGGTTGAGTAAACAACATACCGGATCTGAAATGGAGGTTGAGTAAACAACATACCGACCATTAGGATCTGAAATGGAGGTTGAGTAAACAACATTACCTGAAATGGAGGTTGAGTAAACAACATACCGACCATTAGGAGGTTGAGTAAACTACCCCTGAAATGGAGGTTGAGTAAACAACATACCGACCATTAGGATCTGAAATGGAGGTTGAGTAAACAACATACCGACCATTAGGATCTGAAATGGAGGTTGAGTAAACAACACACCGACCAATAGGATCTGAAATGGAGGTTGAGTAAACAACATACCGGATCTGAAATGGAGGTTGAGTAAACAACATACCGACCAATAGGATCTGAAATGGAGGTTGAGTAAACAACATACCGACCATTAGGATCTGAAATGGAGGTTGAGTAAACAACATACCGACCAATAGGATCTGAAATGGAGGTTGAGTGGAAATGGTTGAGTAAACAACATACCGACCATTAGGATCTGAAATGGAGGTTGAGTAAACAACACACCGACCATTAGGATCTGAAATGGAGGTTGAGTAAACAACACACCGACCATTAGGATCTGAAATGGAGGTTGAGTAAACAACATACCGACCAATAGGATCTGAAATGGAGGTTGAGTAAACAACACACCGACCATTAGGATCTGAAATGGAGGTTGAGTAAACAACACACCGACCATTAGGATCTGAAATGGAGGTTGAGTAAACAACATACCGACTAATAGGATCTGAAATGGAGGTTGAGTAAACAACATACCGACCAATAGGATCTGAAATGGAGGTTGAGTAAATAACACACCGACCATTAGGATCTGAAATGGAGGTTGAGTAAACAACATACCGACCAATAGGATCTGAAATGGAGGTTGAGTAAATAACATACCGACCAATAGGATCTGAAATGGAGGTTGAGTAAACAACATACCGACCAATAGGATCTGAAATGGAGGTTGAGTAAACAACATACCGACCAATAGGATCTGAAATGGAGGTTGAGTAAATAACATACCGACCATTAGGATCTGAAATGGAGGTTGAGTAAACAACATACCGACCATTAGGATCTGAAATGGAGGTTGAGTAAATAACACACCGACCAATAGGATCTGAAATGGAGGTTGAGTAAACAAAATGATTTTTTTTCCTTATTATTGCTACCCCTCTCGCATCCAAGTTAGACAATAGTATATCTGACCGATCCAGCCGACTCGTAGCTTGACCTGAGCGGAGTGTTTAATATGAGTTTCTTGAAGAATCTCTATGTCAGCACCCAATGATTTAAGATGAGAAAAAACCTTAGCTCGTTTCACCACATGCCCTAAGCCGTTACAGTTCCAGCTGACTATCTTTATTCCACCTTGCCTACTCTGTGCTCTGTCACTATGTGGCATTTCTTATTTTAGAGCAAATTGTTGCTGTCATACAAAACTCAGAAGAAAAACGTCCCGCCGTGCGGGAGCTTGTCATGCCACCTGTACTAATAATAAACGTGAACATAAAACACAGACCCCATCCCCCCTCCCGTCCCTTTACTGAGTGACTTCCCCAAACGAAGCACTCCTTGGCTAACACAAACCTTAGGGTGTCTAGACATACAGCTTGAACTAACTCGTCGTCTATAGATGCTCCGCATGTGAACTAATATTAAATAACACTTAACACTTAAATCCTGTTGCGACTCTAGGGGCAGTTTTTTCATTTTTGGAAAAAAAACGATCCCGTTTCAAATGGGATATTTTGTCAGGACAAGATGCTAGAATATGCATATAATTGACAGTGTTGTATAGAAAACACTTTAACGTTTCCAAAACTGTAAAGATATTGTCTGTGAGTATAACAGAACTGATGTTGCAGGTGAAAGCCTGAGAAAAATCCAATCCGAAAGTGCCCCATATTTTGAAAGCGCTGCGTTCCAATGAGTCCCCATTGAGCTGTGAATGGGCTATCAACCAGATTACTCTTTCTCCGTATTCCCAAAGGTGTCTAAAGCATTGTGATGTAGTTTTACGCATTTATGTTGAAGAATACCCTTAGGGGGCTACATTGCGCAAGTGGTCACATGATGCTCCCGGAGAAAATCTTGCGTAAAGTACAGAGGTAGCCATTATTCCAATCGCTTCTACTGAGAAAGCAATTGTCCCGACGGATATATTATCGAATAGATATTTGAAAAACACCTTGAGGATTGATTATAAACAACGTTTGCCATGTTTTTGTCGATATTATGGAGCTCATTTGGAATATTTTTCAGGCGTTGTCGTGACCTCAATTTCCGGTCGATTTCTCAGCCAAACATGAAGAACAAATGGAGCTATTTCACCTACAAAAATAACATTTTGGGAAAAAATGAACTTTGGCTATCTGCCTGGGAGTCTCGTGAGTGAAAACATCCGAAGTTCATCAAAGGTAAACGATTTAATTTGATTGCTTTTCTGATTTTCGTGACAAGGTTGCCTGCTGCTAGCAAGGCATAATGCTATGCTAGGCTATCGATAAACTTACACAAATGCTTGTCTAGCTTTGGCTGTAAAGCATATTTTGAAAATCTGAGATGACAAGGTGATTAAAAAAAGGCTAAGCTGTGTTCCAATATATTTCACTTGTGATTTTCATGAATAGGAATATTTTCTAGGAATATTTATGTCCGTTGCGTTATGCTAATAAGTGTCAGATGATGACAACGGTCCCGTTCACGGTGTCACTAGAGGTTAGCTCTCACGTTAGGGGGTGAGTGGCGTTAAAACATGATGTGCTAAACAATGCTATATTAGCCACAACATCTCACCTATCATATAAGTCCCCATTTCTGATCTTCTGATGGAAAAGACATTCAAACACATTCCTAAATGGCCTGTATTTGGCCATTTAGCCGGCTGACACAGCCGTTCTGTATCCTCAGCCAGGGAGCTTGTCAAGAACAGATCGGCCTCTTTTAGGTTGTCAAACGTACGTGTTGATCCTTCGACTGTCACCTTAAACCGGGCTGGGAAGAGGAATACATATCGGATGGATGTTGGCCGCCCTGCATTTGTTGCGAACCTCATCACACTCTTTCCGTTGGTTCCTCACCTCCAAGGTAAGACCTGGGTAGAAAGACACCCTGGTTCCGTTGAAGTTAAGGGGGAACTTTTGACTAGCCAGCTTGAGGATGAGATCCCTGGTCTGGGGCTAGTGCAGCCGTACAATGAATGGCCTTGGTGGCCCGCCCTTGGCCGGCTTCGTTGCCTGAGATCTGTGTGCGCGGTCGATCAGGATGGCCGTCCCCAGCAAGGCCGGTATCAGCTCCGAGACTAATTCAGTGCGCTTCCCTTTCTCAGTGTCCTCCTGGATCCCACATGGGCTTCCCTTTCTCAGTGTCCTCCTGGATCCCACATGGGCTTCCCTTTCTCAGTGTCCTCCTGGATCCCACATGGGCTTCCCTTTCTCAGTGTCCTCCTGGATCCCACATGGGCTTCCCTTTCTCAGTGTCCTCCTGGATCCCACATGGGCTTCCCTTTCTCAGTGTCCTCCTGGATCCCACATGGGCTTCCCTTTCTCAGTGTCCTCCTGGATCCCACATATTTGGATGTTCTGGCGCCTTGAGTGCGACTCGAGCATTTCCAGTCGGGCTTTCAGGGTTTTGTTGTCATTTTTGAACGTCGCACACTGTTTCTCTATGTCCTGTAGCCTGGCCTCGTGATCGACTGTCGTCTGCTCAACCTCATGCACCCTTCCCTTAGTTGCATTCACAGTTTCGGCCAAAGTCCCAATACTCTTTGAGATATCAGCCAATCTGTCCACCTTCTTGCTTAGTGAGTTTATGGCAGCCAGTATGTCACTTTGGGTAGGCTCTGAGGGGAACTCTTGGAAGCTAGCCTCTTCAGCTAACTCCTTGTGGGTTGGCGACGTTGAAATTGGTTCGTTGTCTGTCTCATTTAAATGATCTTGTTTAGCGCTCCCTTTTCTGGTGCCTTTTCCCTTTGTCATATTTGTTTGAAGTTATAGGTCGTGAGAGGTTAAGATAA
This sequence comes from Oncorhynchus nerka, assembly GCF_034236695.1. Classification (NCBI taxonomy): domain Eukaryota; kingdom Metazoa; phylum Chordata; class Actinopteri; order Salmoniformes; family Salmonidae; genus Oncorhynchus; species Oncorhynchus nerka. Next base: position 92,264,821 of record NC_088407.1, read on the forward strand.
ATACTGTTTCAGAATAGAAAGGAGCTCTAGCAAAGCACGTCTCCTCCATAGCAGGTCTCCTCCATAGCACGTCTACTCCATAGCACTCTACTCCATAGCACGTCTACTCCATAGCACTCTACTCCATAGCACTCTCCTCCATAGCACGTCTACTCCATAGCACGTCTCCTCCATAGCACGTCTCCTCCATAGCACTCTACTCCATAGCACGTCTACTCCATAGCACGTCTCCTCCATAGCACTCTACTCCATAGCACTCTCCTCCATAGCACTCTACTCCATAGCACGTCTACTCCATAGCACGTCTACTCCATAGCACTCTACTCCATAGCACTCTACTCCATAGCACGTCTACTCCATAGCACTCTACTCCATAGCACGTCTACTCCATAGCACTCTCCTCCATAGCACGACTCCTCCATAGCACTCTACTCCATAGCACTCTAATCCATAGCACTCTACTCCATAGCACTCTCCTCCATAGCACGTCTCCTCCATAGCACTCTACTCCATAGCACGTCTACTCCATAGCACTCTACTCCATAGCACGTCTACTCCATAGCACGTCTCCTCCATAGCACTCTACTCCATAGCACGTCTACTCCATAGCACGTCTACTCCATAGCACTCTACTCCATAGCACGTCTACTCCATAGCACTCCTACTCCATAGCACTCTACTCCATAGCACGTCTCCTCCATAGCACTCTACTCCATAGCACGTCTCCTCCATAGCACTCTACTCCATAGCACTCTACTCCATAGCACTCTACTCCATAGCACGTCTCCTCCATAGCAGGTCTCCTCCATAGCACTCTACTCCATAGCAGGTCTACTCCATAGCACATCTCCTCCATAGCACTCTACTCCATAGCAGGTCTACTCCATAGCAGGTCTACTCCATAGCACGTCTCCTCCATAGCACTCTACTCCATAGCACGTCTCCTCCATAGCACTCTACTCCATAGCACTCTACTCCATAGCACTCTACTCCATAGCACGTCTCCTCCATAGCACTCTACTCCGTAGCACTCTACTCCATAGCACTCTACTCCATAGCACGTCTCCTCCATAGCACTCTACTCCATAGCACTCTACTCCATAGCACGTCTCCTCCATAGCACTCTACTCCATAGCACGTCTCCTCCATAGCACTCTACTCCATAGCACTCTACTCCATAGCACGTCTCCTCCATAGCACTCTACTCCATAGCACTCTACTCCATAGCACGTCTACTCCATAGCACTCTACTCCATAGCACGCTCTCTAGCGCCCCCTGAAGGCACTTCTGATATGTAATCTTTCTCGGTCATTTGAGTGTCACTGTTGACAATTTAGTCGATTTTTCTTTACTGTTTTCTAAGAGAATGCAACATTTCTATACAAACTACCAGGAAGAAAACTAGCGAGTGGATCACAGCACCATCTGCTGACCATTTATGGAATTGAGTTCGACTGGTGTGCCAAATTTAGCTTCGTAATACGGAGTGTTTAGACTGAGAAATTCCCAGGGGAAAAACTCACTTTAACATGTATTGCTGGCTCAAATCCTAATATATCCCTCAGCACCAACACACAGAGCACAAGCAGACACTACAAGCCCCTACAGAGCAGAGAGAGA
>NC_088407.1:92271441-92296441 GCF_034236695.1 Oncorhynchus nerka
CGGTACCCCCTGTATATAGCCTCCACATTGACTCGGTACCGGTACCCCCTGTATATAGCCTCCACACTGACTCGGTACCGGTACCCCCTGTATATAGCCTCCACACTGACTCGGTACCGGTACCCCCTGAATATAGCCCCCACATTGACTCTGTACCGGTACCCCCTGTATATAGCCTCCACACTGACTCTGTACCAGTACCCCCTGTATATAGCCTCCACACTGACTCGGTACCGGTACCCCCTGAATATAGCCTCCACATTGACTCTGTACCGGTACCCCCTGTATATAGCCTCCACATTGACTCTGTACCGGTACCCCCTGTATATAGCCTCCACACTGACTCGGTACCGGTACCCCCTGTATATAGCCTCCACATTGACTCTGTACCGGTACCCCCTGAATATAGCCTCCACATTGACTCTGTACCGGTACCCCCTGAATATAGCCTCCACATTGACTATGTACCGGTACCCCCTGTATATAGCCTCCACATTGACTCTGTACCGGTACCCTCTGTATATAGCCTCCACATTGACTCTGTACCGGTACCCCCTGAATATAGCCTCCACATTGACTCTGTACCGGTACCCCCTTGTATATAGCCTCCACATTGACTCTGTACCGGTACCCCCTGAATATAGCCTCCACATTGACTCTGTACCGGTACCCCCTGAATATAGCCTCCACATTGACTATGTACCGGTACCCCCTGTATATAGCCTCCACATTGACTCTGTACCGGTACCCCCTGTATATAGCCTCCACATTGACTCTGTACCGGTACCCCCTGAATATAGCCTCCACATTGACTCTGTACCGGTACCTCCTGTATATAGCCTCCACATTGACTCTGTACCGGTACCTCCTGTATATAGCCTCCACATTGACTCTGTACCGGTACCCCCTGAATATAGCCTCCACATTGACTCTGTACCGGTACCCCCTGTATATAGCCTCCACATTGACTCTGTACTGGTACCCCCTGTAAAAGCCTCCACATTGACTCTGTACCGGTACCCCCTGAATATAGCCTCCACATTGACTCTGTACCGGTACCTCCTGTATATAGCCTCCACATTGACTCTGTACTGGTACCCCCTGTAAAAGCCTCCACATTGACTCTGTACCGGTACCCCCTGAATATAGCCTCCACATTGACTCTGTACCGGTACCTCCTGTAAAAGCCTCCACATTGACTCTGTACCGGTACCCCCTGAATATAGCCTCCACATTGACTCTGTACCGGTACCCCCTGTATATAGCCTCCACATTGACTCTGTACCGGTACCCCCTGTATATAGCCTCCACATTGACTCTGTACCGGTACCCCCTGTATATAGCCTCCACATTGACTCTGTACTGGTACCCCCTGTAAAAGCCTCCACATTGACTCTGTACCGGTACCCCCTGAATATAGCCTCCACATTGACTCTGTACCGGTACCCCCTGTATATAGCCTCCACATTGACTCTGTACCGGTACCCCCTGTATATAGCCTCCACATTGACTCTGTACCGGTACCCCTGTATATAGCCTCCACATTGACTCTGTACCGGTACCCCTGTATATAGCCTCCACATTGACTCTGTACCTCCACATTGACTCTGTACCGGTACCCCTGTATATAGCCTCCACATTGACTCTGTACCGGTACCCCCTGTATATAGCCTCCACATTGACTCTGTACCGGTACCCCTGTATATAGCCTCCACATTGACTCTGTACCGTATATAGCCTCCACATTGACTCTGTACTGAATATAGCCTCCACATTGACTCTGTACCGGTACCCCCTGAATATAGCCTCCACATTGACTATGTACCGGTACCCCCTGTATATAGCCTCCACATTGACTCTGTACCGGTACCCCCTGAATATAGCCTCCACATTGACTCTGTACCGGTACCCCCTGTATATAGCCTCCACATTGACTCTGTACCGGTACCCCCTGAATATAGCCTCCACATTGACTCTGTACCGGTACCTCCTGTATATAGCCTCCACATTGACTCTGTACCGGTACCTCCTGTATATAGCCTCCGCATTGACTCTGTACCAGTACCCCCTGAATATAGCCTCCACATTGACTCTGTACCGGTACACCCTGTATATAGCCTCCACATTGACTCTGTACTGGTACCCCCTGTAAAAGCCTCCACATTGACTCTGTACCGGTACCCCCTGAATATAGCCTCCACATTGACTCTGTAACGGTATCTCCTGTATATAGCCTCCACATTGACTCTGTACTGGTACCCCCTGTAAAAGCCTCCACATTGACTCTGTACCGGTACCCCCTGAATATAGCCTCCACATTGACTCTGTACCGGTACCCCCTGTATATAGCCTCCACATTGACTCTGTACTGGTACCCCCTGTAAAAGCCTCCACATTGACTCTGTACCGGTACCCCCTGAATATAGCCTCCACATTGACTCTGTACCGGTACCCCCTGTATATAGCCTCCACATTGACTCTGTACCGGTACCCCCTGTATATAGCCTCCACATTGACTCTGTACTGGTACCCCCTGTAAAAGCCTCCACATTGACTCTGTACCGGTACCCCCTGTATATAGCCTCCACATTGACTCTGTACCGGTACCCCCTGTATATAGCCTCCACATTGACTCTGTACCGGTACCCCCTGTATATAGCCTCCACATTGACTCTGTACCCCCTGTACCCCTCCATATAGCCTCCACATTGACTCTGTACCGGTACCCCTGTATATAGCCTCCACATTGACTCTGTACCGGTACCCCCTGTATATAGCCTCCACATTGACTCTGTACCGGTACCCCCTGTATATAGCCTCCACATTGACTCTGTACCGGTACCCCCTGTATATAGCCTCCACATTGACTCTGTACCGGTACCCCTGTATATAGCCTCCACATTGACTCTGTACCGGTACCCCCTGTATATAGCCTCCACATTGACTCTGTACCGGTACCCCTGTATATAGCCTCCACATTGACTCTGTACCGGTACCCCCTGTATATAGCCTCCACATTGACTCTGTACCGGTACACCCTGTATATAGCCTCCACATTGACTCTGTACTGGTACCCCCTGTATATAGCCTCCACATTGACTCTGTACCGGTACCCCCTGTATATAGCCTCCACATTGACTCTGTACCGGTACCCCCTGAATATAGCCTCCACATTGACTCTGTACCGGTACCCCCTGTATATAGCCTCCACATTGACTCTGTACCGGTACCTCCTGTATATAGCCTCCACATTGACTCTGTACCAGTACCCCCTGAATATAGCCTCCACATTGACTCTGTACCGGTACCCCCTGTATATAGCCTCCACATTGACTCTGTACTGGTACCCCCTGTAAAAGCCTCCACATTGACTCTGTACCGGTACCCCTGAATATAGCCTCCACATTGACTCTGTACCGGTACCTCCTGTATATAGCCTCCACATTGACTCTGTACTGGTACCCCCTGTAAAGCCTCCACATTGACTCTGTACCGGTACCCCTGAATATAGCCTCCACATTGACTCTGTACCGGTACCCCCTGTATATAGCCTCCACATTGACTCTGTACTGGTACCCCTGTAAAAGCCTCCACATTGACTCTGTACCGGTACCCCTGAATATAGCCTCCACATTGACTCTGTACCGGTACCCCTGTATATAGCCTCCACATTGACTCTGTACCGGTACCCCTGTATATAGCCTCCACATTGACTCTGTACCGGTACCCCCTGTATATAGCCTCCACATTGACTCTGTACCGGTACCCCCTGTATATAGCCTCCACATTGACTCTGTACTGGTACCACCTGTATATAGCCTCCACATTGACTCTGTACCGGTACCCCCTGTATATAGCCTCCACATTGACTCTGTACCGGTACCCCCTGTATATAGCCTCCACATTGACTCTGTACCGGTACCCCCTGTATATAGCCTCCACATTGACTCTGTACCGGTACCCCCTGTATATAGCCTCCACATTGACTCTGTACCGGTACCCCCTGTATATAGCCTCCACATTGACTCTGTACCGTAACACCCTGTATATAGCCTCCACATTGACTCTGTACCGTAACCCCCTGTATATAGCCTCCACATTGACTCTGTACCGTAACACCCTGTATATAGCCACATTATTGTTATGTTATTGTGTTACTTTATATTCTTTTTTACTTTAAAACTTGTTTTAACCTCTCTTGGGTAGAGGGCAGTATTTTCACATCCGGATGAAAAGCGTTCCCAGAGTGCCTGCTACTCAGGCCCAGATGCTAGGATATATATATCCTAGCATATCATCAGTAGTATCATCATGAGTAGTTTCTGCAAAATCACCGGATGTTTTGGAACTACTGAACATAACGCGGCAATGTAAACTGAGATTTTTGGATATAAATATGAACTTTATCGAACAAAACTTACATGTGTTGTGTAACACGAAGTCCTATGAGTGTCATCTGATGAAGATCATCAAAGGTTAGTGATTCATTTTATCTCTATTTCTGCTTTTTGTGACTCCTCTCTTTGGCTGGAAAAATGGCTGTGTTTTTCTGTGACTTTGGTGCTGACCTAACATAATCGTTTGGTGTGCTTTCGTCGTAATGCGTTTTTTAAATCGGACACTGTGGATTAACAACAAGTTTATCTTTAAAATTGTGTATAATACTTGTATGTTTGAGGAATTTTAATTATGGGATGTCTGTTGTTTTGAAATAGGCACCCTGCAATTTCACTGGCTGTTGTCGAGGTTACCGTCCCACTGGTGCCAAAGAGGTTAGTTTATTTGGTAAATATTTTTTTAACTCTTCTTGAACTGCACTGTTGGTTAAAGGCATTTCTACATATTCGGCGCATGTGACAAATAAAGTTTGATTTGATTTGATCATCGAGGACCTCTGCCCAACCAAGCCACGGCCTGTTCACCCCAATAAGGTGGAGACAGTACAGGTGGATCAAAGCTGGGGCCGAGAGACTGAATAACAGCTTCCACCTCCAGGCCATCAGACTAGCCGGCCTCCGCCTAGTACCCTGCCCTGAACTATAGTCACCACCTCCGCCCAGTACCCTGCCCTGAACTATAGTCACCACCTCCGCCCAGTACACTGCCCTGAACTAGTCACCACCTCCGCCCAGTACCCTGCCCTGAACTATAGTCACCAATAGCCGGCCTCCGCCCAGTACCCTGCCCTGAACTATAGTCACCACCTCCGCCCAGTACGCTGCCCTGAACTATAGTCACCACCTCCGCCCAGTACCCTGCCCTGAACTATAGTCACCACCTCCGCCCAGTACCCTGCCCTGAACTATAGTCACCACTAGCCAGCCTCCGCCTAGTACCCTGCCCTGAACTATAGTCACCACCTCCGCCCAGTACCCTGCCCTGAACTATAGTCACCACTAGCCGGCCTCCGCCCAGTACCCTGCCCTGAACTATAGTCACCACTAGCCGGCCTCCGCCCAGTACCCTGCCCTGAACTATAGTCACCACCTCCGCCCAGTACCCTGCCCTGAACTATAGTCACCACTAGCCAGCCTCCGCCCAGTACCCTGCCCTGAACTATAGTCACCACTAGCCAGCCTCCGCCCAGTACCCTGCCCTGAACTATAGTCACCACTAGCCAGCCTCCGCCCAGTACCCTGCCCTGAACTATAGTGACCACCTCCGCCCAGTACCCTGCCCTGAACTATAGTCACCACCTCCGCCCAGTACCCTGCCCTGAACTATAGTCACCACTAGCCGGCTACCACCCGATACGCAACCCTGTACCTTAGATAACCTATGCGAATAGGCATCCCTGTGGTTTGAGCCAGAAAACCATATAACTGAAACGTAAAACAAAGTGCTGCACATAGAGAGGGCAGGGTACTGGGCGGAGGCTGGCTAGTGGTCCTCTCATTAATGGGACACATGTAGGGCAGGGTACTGGGCGGAGGCTGGTTAGTGGTCCTCTCATTAATGGGACACATGTAGGGCAGGGTACTGGGCGGAGGCTGGCTAGTGGTCTCATTAATGGGACACATGTAGGTTGTTCTGGACTCCAGCACTTCGGATTTCAAATTATACAACGACTATGAGCGTACAGTGCAGACCGTCAGTTTTCATTTGTGCCCAATAGAAATTAATGGTAAATAACGTAGTCATTTTGGAGTCATTTTTATTGTAAAACAAGAATAGAATATGTTTTCTAAACACTTCTAAATTAACCTAATTACTTGAACCTCATAGTCATTGCATCATTTCATATCCAAAGTGCAGGAGTCCACATCCAAAAATGCGTCAGTAAAAAAACAACTCCTATTTTATGCAACCCTGTTCATCCTCAACGTTTGGTACAAGTTCTCTTTCTCATCCGTACTGTTTTAGCTCACATATAAAATGGATTCTGTTGCAGAAACGCTAACATATACTACTGATTAGCGTAGCGTACTGACATATACTACTGATTAGCGTAGCGTACTGACATATACTACTGATTAGCGTAGCGTACTAACATATACTACTGATTAGCGTAGCGTACTAACATATACTACTGATTAGCGTAGCGTACTGACATATACTACTGATTAGCGTAGCGTATTAACATATACTACTGATTAGCGTAGCGTACTGACATATACTACTGATTAGCGTAGCGTACTAACATATACTACTGATTAGCGTAGCGTACTGACATATACTACTGATTAGCCTACTACTGATTAGCGTAGCGTGCTAACATATACTACTGATTAGCATATGACATACTACTGATTAGCGTAGCGCAACATATACTACTGATTAGCGTAGCGTATGACATATACTACTGATTAGCGTAGCGTACTGACATATACTACTGATTAGCGTATATACTACTGATTAGCGTGATATACTACTGATTAGCGTAGCGCACTGACATATACTACTGATTAGCGTGCGATATACTGATACTGATTAGCGTAGCGTACTGACATATACTACTGATTAGCGTGGCGTGACAAGTATACTTAGCTGATTGGCGTATATACATATACTGATTAGCGTAGCGTACTGACATATACTACTGATTAGCGTAGCGTACTGACATATACTACTGACGTATATACTACTGATTAGCGTAGCGTACTGACATATACTACTGATTAGCGTAGCGTACTGACATATACTACTGATTAGCGTAGCGTACTGACATATACTACTGATTAGCGTAGCGTACTGACATATACTACTGATTAGCGTAGCGTACTGACATATACTACTGATTAGCGTAGCGTACTGACATATACTACTGATTAGCGTAGCGTACTAACATATACTACTGATTAGCGTAGCGTACTGACATATACTACTGATTAGCCTAGCGTACTGACATATACTACTGATTAGCGTGATAACATATACTACTGATTAGCGTAGCGTACTGACATATACTACTGATTAGCGTAGCGTACTGACATATACTACTGATTAGCGTATATATACTACTGATTAGCGTAGCGTACTGACATATACTACTGATTAGCGTAGCGCGACATATACTACTGATTAGCATATAACATATACTACTGATTAGCGTAGCGTACTGGACATATACTATATACTACTGATTAGCGTAGCGTTGACATATACTACTGATTAGCGTAACATATACTACTGATTAGCTTAGCGCATGACATATACTACTGATTAGCGTAGACATATACTACTGATTAGCGTAGCGTACTGACACATATACTACTGATTAGCGTAGCGTATAACATATACTACTGATTAGCGTAGCGTACTAACATATACTACTGATTAGCGTGGCGTACTGACATATACTACTGATTAGCGTAGCGTATGATTGGCATATACTACTGATTAGCGTGACATATACTACTGATTAGCGTAGCGTACTGACATATACTACTGATTAGCGTAGCGTACTGACATATACTACTGATTAGCGTAGCGTACTGACATATACTACTGATTAGCGTAGCGTACTGACATAGCGGCACGCTTCTTCAATCCAAACATTGTGGTGACAAAAGGGACCAAAGATGGTTTGGTGTGATTTATAAACTTGGGAACCAAGCTGGAGTTATCAGTTTGACCCCATCAACAAGAAAATACTATAATCTTCTAGAACAAAAAAACTTCCATAACTGTCAATTTATTGACAAAAAAGAACGAATTTACAGGGGGCCGTTTGGGAGAAAAAACGACTGAATTGTCCTCTGTACATATACTTCCGGCGCCGACAGAGATGGCCGCCACGCTTCGCGTTTGATTTGATTTGAAATAACAGACATTCTGGGGTAATAATGACATTATGATTCCCAGAACTTTCTGTATTTGATAATTTTCCAAAACTATTTCACGCCTGGAAACAAAATGTCATGACTTCTCCAGGATTATCATGACCGTACGAACCCTTTATCATTGTGGGGACCAAACAATTGCTGATCAATAACACACCACATCAGTACGGTGCTGATCAATAACACACCACATCAGTATGGTGCTGATCAATAACACACCACATCAGTATGGTGCTGATCAATAACACCACATCAGTATGGTGCTGATCAATAACACACCACATCAGTACGGTGCTGATCAATAACACCACATCAGTATGATGCTGATCAATAACACCACATCAGTATGATGCTGATCAATAACACCACATCAGTATGGTGCTGATCAATAACACCACATCAGTATGGTGCTGATCAATAACACCACATCAGTATGGTGCTGATCAATAACACCACATCACATCAGTATGGTGCTGATCAATAACACCACATCAGTATGGTGCTGATCAATAACACCACATCAGTACATCAGTATGGTGCTGATCAATAACACCACATCAGTACGGTGCTGATCAATAACACACCACATCAGTAACACCACATCAGGGTGCTGATCAATAACACACCACATCAGTACGGTGCTGATCAATAACACCACATCAGTATGGTGCTGATCAATAACACCACATCAGTACGGTGCTGATCAATAACACCACATCAGTACGGTGCTGATCAATAACACCACATCAGTATGATGCTGATCAATAACACCACATCAGTATGATGCTGATCAATAACACCACATCAGTATGATGCTGATCAATAACACCACATCAGTATGGTGCTGATCAATAACACCACATCAGTATGGTGCTGATCAATAACACCACATCAGTACGGTGCTGATCAATAACACACCACATCAGTACGGTGCTGATCAATAACACACCACATCAGTACGGTGCTGATCAATAACACACCACATCAGTATGGTGCTGATCAATAACACACCACATCAGTATGGTGCTGATCAATAACACCACATCAGTATGGTGCTGATCAATAACACACCACATCAGTACGGTGCTGATCAATAACACCACATCAGTATGGTGCTGATCAATAACACCACATCAGTACGGTGCTGATCAATAACACACCACATCAGTATGGTGCTGATCAATAACACACCACATCAGTACGGTGCTGATCAATAACACCACATCAGTATGGTGCTGATCAATAACACCACATCAGTACGGTGCTGATCAATAACACCACATCAGTACGGTGCTGATCAATAACACCACATCAGTACGGTGCTGATCAATAACACCACATCAGTATGATGCTGATCAATAACACCACATCAGTATGATGCTGATCAATAACACCACATCAGTATGGTGCTGATCAATAACACCACATCAGTATGGTGCTGATCAATAACACCACATCAGTACGGTGCTGATCAATAACACACCACATCAGTACGGTGCTGATCAATAACACACCACATCAGTACGGTGCTGATCAATAACACACCACATCAGTACGGTGCTGATCAATAACACCACATCAGTATGGTGCTGATCAATAACACACCACATCAGTACGGTGCTGATCAATAACACCACATCAGTATGGTGCTGATCAATAACACACCACATCAGTACGGTGCTGATCAATAACACACCACATCAGTACGGTGCTGATCAATAACACCACATCAGTATGGTGCTGATCAATAACACACCACATCAGTATGGTGCTGATCAATAACACACCACATCAGTACGGTGCTGATCAATAACACCACATCAGTATGGTGCTGATCAATAACACCACATCAGTACGGTGCTGATCAATAACACACCACATCAGTATGGTGCTGATCAATAACACACCACATCAGTACGGTGCTGATCAATAACACCACATCAGTATGGTGCTGATCAATAACACCACATCAGTATGGTGCTGATCAATAACACCACATCAGTATGATGCTGATCAATAACACCACATCAGTATGATGCTGATCAATAACACCACATCAGTATGGTGCTGATCAATAACACCACATCAGTATGGTGCTGATCAATAACACCACATCAGTACGGTGCTGATCAATAACACCACATCAGTACGGTGCTGATCAATAACACCACATCAGTATGATGCTGATCAATAACACCACATCAGTACGGTGCTGATCAATAACACCACATCAGTACGGTGCTGATCAATAACACCACATCAGTATGATGCTGATCAATAACACCACATCAGTATGATGCTGATCAATAACACCACATCAGTATGGTGCTGATCAATAACACCACATCAGTATGGTGCTGATCAATAACACCACATCAGTACGGTGCTGATCAATAACACACCACATCAGTACGGTGCTGATCAATAACACACCACATCAGTACGGTGCTGATCAATAACACCACATCAGTATGGTGCTGATCAATAACACACCACATCAGTACGGTGCTGATCAATAACACACCACATCAGTACGGTGCTGATCAATAACACCACATCAGTATGGTGCTGATCAATAACACCACATCAGTATGGTGCTGATCAATAACACACCACATCAGTATGGTGCTGATCAATAACACACCACATCAGTATGGTGCTGATCAATAACACCACATCAGTACGGTGCTGATCAATAACACACCACATCAGTACGGTGCTGATCAATAACACCACATCAGTATGGTGCTGATCAATAACACACCACATCAGTACGGTGCTGATCAATAACACCACATCAGTACGGTGCTGATCAATAACACCACATCAGTATGGTGCTGATCAATAACACACCACATCAGTACGGTGCTGATCAATAACACACCACATCAGTATGGTGCTGATCAATAACACCACATCAGTATGGTGCTGATCAATAACACACCACATCAGTACGGTGCTGATCAATAACACCACATCAGTACGGTGCTGATCAATAACACCACATCAGTATGGTGCTGATCAATAACACACCACATCAGTACGGTGCTGATCAATAACACACCACATCAGTATGGTGCTGATCAATAACACACCACATCAGGACTATTACATTCACACAGAGACAACCGCCTGACACAAAACCAAACCCATTTCCTGTTTTCCTTCAGGTAGACTACCCGAGGTGTTAGGGTGAGCTGTGTGTGTTTGTTGACAGTTCAATGAATGTTTCTCTGCAGTAATGTCTGCTGCAGTGGTACAGCGGTTCGGCATCAACATCGCCATAGCTACACATACTGTGGTGGTGGGCTGAAGGCATCCACGGTAACAGAGAGAGGAGTGGTACTAAATGGGAGTGACCTCAGGGAAAATGAGGAGGAGAGGGAGGAAGAAGAGGGGGGAGGAGGAAGTAGAGAGAGGAGGAGGAGGGAGATAAAGGGGAGATAGGAGGTGTAGAGAGAGGAGGAGGAGGGAGAGAAAGTGCAGAGAGGAAGTGTAGAGAGAGGAGGAGGAGGGAGGAGGAGGAAGTGGAGAGAGGACGTAGAGAGAGGAGGAGGGAGGAGGAGGAAGTGGAGAGAGGAAGTAGAGAGAGGAGGAGGGAGGAGGAGGAAGTGGAGAGAGGAAGTAGAGAGAAGAAGAGGAGGAAGGAAGAGGAGGAAGAGGAGGAGGAGGGAGGAAGAGGAAGTGGAGAGAAGAGGAAAAGGAGGGAGGAGAAAGAGGAGGAGGAGAAAAGAGGAAGAGGAGAGAGGGAAGAGGGAGGAGAGAGAGAGGAGGAGCAAGGAAGAGGAGGGAGGAGGAATAAATGGAGGAAGAGGATGATGAGAAAGAAGATGAGGAAGAGGAAAGACAAGGAGGATGAGGAAGGATCACAAAGGATGAGGAAGAGGAAGATGATGATGACGAGGAAGATGATGAGGAAGGATGAGGAGGAAGGAGGAGTGGGAAGAGGAAGATGATGATGAGGAAGGATGACGAGGAAGAGGAGGATGAGGAGGAAGGATGAGTGGGAAGAGGAGGATGATGGGGAAGGAGGATGAGGAGGATGAGGAGGAACGATCAGGAGGAAAGAGGAGTGGGAAGGGTAAGATAATGATGAGGAAGGATGACGAGGAAGAGGAGGATGATGAGGAAGGATGAGGAGGAGGAAGAGGAGCTCACCTGAAAAACGTGACGAAGAACTGCACCAGATCCATGAAGTTACTGTGCTGAGAGAAGGCAATCTGAGGAGAGAGAGACAGACAAACTGGCTATAATTGGCATGACTGCATTCAATGTGTGTGTCTGTACGTGAGTGTGTGTGTGTGAGTGTGTGTGTGCGTGTGTGTGTGTGTGTGCGTGTGTGCGTGTGTGTGTGTGTGTGCGTGTGTGTGTGTGCATGCGTGCGTGTTTGTGTGTGCGTGTCTGTGTGCGTGTGCGTGTCTGTGTGCGTGTCTGTGTGCGTGTCTGTCTGTCTGTCTGTCTGTCTGTCTGTCTGTCTGTCTGTCTGTCTGTCTGTGCATCTGTGAGTGTGTGTTCTTGAGACCTTGTAAACACACACACACACACACACACACACACACACACACACACACACACACACACACACACACACACACACACACACACACACACACACACACACACACACACAGGGGGAGATGTAGTGTAATGTCCACAGCAACATGATACTAAACTATAGACAAACCAAACTAACACAGCAACAAGACCAGGCTGGTAGTAGAGCTGTACTAATGACAGCCAGACCCTGGTCTCCAGGCTGGTAGAAGAGCTGTACTAATGACAGCCAGACCCTGGTCTCCAGGCTGGTAGAAGAGCTGTACTAATGACAGCCAGACCCTGGTCTCCAGGCTGGTAGTAGAGCTGTACTAATGACAGCCAGACCCTGGTCTCCAGGCTGGTAGTAGAGCTGTACTAATGACAGCCAGACCCTGGTCTCCAGGCTGGTAGAAGAGCTGTACTAATGACAGCCAGACCCTGGTCTCCAGACTGGTAGAAGAGCTGTACTAATGACAGCCAGACCCTGGTCTCCAGACTGGTAGTAGAGCTGTACTAATGACAGCCATACCCTGGTCTCCAGGCTGGTAGTAGAGCTGTACTAATGACAGCCAGACCCTGGTCTCCAGGCTGGTAGTAGAGCTGTACTAATGACAGCCAGACCCTGGTCTCCAGACTGGTAGAAGAGCTGTACTAATGACAGCCAGACCCTGGTCTCCAGGCTGGTAGTAGAGCTGTACTAATGACAGCCAGAACCTGGTCTCCAGACTGGTAGTAGAGCTGTACTAATGACAGCCAGACCCTGGTCTCCAGGCTGGTAGTAGAGCTGTACTAATGACAGCCAGACCCTGGTCTCCAGACTGGTAGAAGAGCTGTACTAATGACAGCCATACCCTGGTCTCCAGGCTGGTAGTAGAGCTGTACTAATGACAGCCAGACCCTGGTCTCCAGACTGGTAGAAGAGCTGTACTAATGACAGCCAGACCCTGGTCTCCAGGCTGGTAGAAGGATGTTGGAGCTGACCCTCTGCTAGTGGCCTCCATTTTGACCAGGGCCATTAGGGAATAGAGGGCCATGAGCTGAGCCCAAAACTAGGACAACACTGCCCCTCTATGGTGGAGGAGTGTTACTACAATACCGCAGTGTATCATTGGCGACACCTCCCCTCCCACCTCTGTGACACCTCCTATCCCCTCCCACCTCTGTGACACCTCCTCTCTCCTCCCACCTCTGTGACACCTCCTCTCTCCTCCCACCTCTGTGACACATCTACTTCCACCCCACCTCTGTGACACCTCCTCTCCTCCCACCTCTGTGACACATCTACTTCCACCCCACCTCTGTGACACCTCCCCTTCACTCCCACCTCTGTGACACCTCCTTTCCCCTCCCACCTCTGTGACCCATCTCCTCCCACCTCTGTGACACCTCCCCTTCCCTCCCACCTCTGTGACACCTCCTCTCCCCTCCCACCTCTGTGACACCTCCTTTCCCTCCCACCTCTGTGACACCTCCTCTCTCCTCCCACCTCTGTGACACCTCCTCTCCTCCCACCTCTGTGACACCTCCTCTCCCCTCCCACCTCTGTGACACCTCCTCTCTCCTCCCACCTCTGTGACACCTCCTCTCCTCTCCCACCTCTGTGACACCTCCTCTCCTCCCCACCTCTGTGACACCTCCTCTCTCCTCCCACCTCTGTGACACCTCCCCTTCCCTCCCACCTCTGTGACACCTCCCCTTCCACCTCTGTGACACCTCCTCTCCCACCTCTGTGACACCTCCCCTCCCACCTCTGTGACACCTCCTCTCCCCTCCCACCTCTGTGACACCTCCTCTCCCCTCCCACCTCTGTGACAACTCCTCTCTCCTCCCACCTCTGTGACACCTCCTCTCCCCTCCCACCTCTGTGACACCTCCCCTTCTACCCCACCTCTGTGACACCTCCCCTTCCACCTCTGTGACACCTCATCTCCTCCCACCTCTGTGACACCTCCTCTCCCCTCCCACCTCTGATACACCTCCTCTCCCTTCCACCTCTGTGACACCTCCCTCTCCTCCCACCTCTGTGACACCTCCTCTCCCCTCCCACCTCTGTGACACCTCCTCTCTCCTCCCACCTCTGTGACACCTCCCTTCCCTCCCACCTCTGTGACACCTCCCCTTCCACCTCTGTGACACCTCCTCTCCCCTCCCACCTCTGTGACACCTCCTCTCCCACCTCTGTGACACCTCCCCTCCCACCTCTGTGACACCTCCTCTCCCCTCCACCTCTGATACACCTCCTCTCCCCTTCCACCTCTGTGACACCTCCTCTCCCCTCCCACCTCTGTGACACCTCCTCTCCCCCCACCTCTGTGACCCATCTCCTCCCACCTCTGTGACACCTCCTCTCCCTCCCACCTCTGTGACACCTCCTCTCCCCTCCCACCTCTGTGACATCTCCTCTCCCCTCCCACCTCTGTGACACCTCTCCTTCCACCCACCTCTGTGACACTTCCTCTCCCCTCCCACCTCTGTGACACCTCCTCTCCCCTCCCACCTCTGAGACAACTCCTCTCCCCTCCCACCTCTGATACACCTCCTCTCCCCTTCCAACTCTGTGACACCTCCTCTCCCCTCCCACCTCTGTGACACCTCCTCTCCCCTCCCACCTCTGTGACCCATCTCCTCCCACCTCTGTGACACCTCTGTGACCCTCCCACCTCTGTGACACCTCCTCTCCCCTCCCACCTCTGTGACACCTCCTCTCCCCTCCCACCTCTGTGACACCTCCTCTCCCCTCCCACCTCTGAGACAACTCCTCTCCCCTTCCACCTCTGTGACACCTCCTCTCCCCTCCCACCTCTGTGACCCATCTCCTCCCACATCTGTGACACCTCCTCTCCCTCCCACCTCTGTGACACCTCCTCTCCCTCCCACCTCTGTGACACCTCCTCCCCCCCACCTCTGTGACACCTCCTCTCCCCTCCCACCTCTGTGACACCTCTCCTTCCACCCCACCTCTGTGACACCTCCTCTCCCCTCCCACCTCTGTGACACCTCCTCTCCCCTCCCACCTCTGTGACACCTCCTCTCCCCTCCCACCTCTGTGACACCTCCTCTCTCCTCCCACCTCTGTGACACCTCCCCTTCCCTCCCACCTCTGTGACACCTCCCCTTCCACCTCTGTGACACCTCCTCTCCCACCTCTGACACCTCCCCTCCCACCTCTGTGACACCTCCTCTCCCCCCCACCTCTGTGACACCTCCTCTCCCCTCCCACCTCTGTGACAACTCCTCTCTCCTCCCACCTCTGTGACACCTCCTCTCCCCTCCCACCTCTGTGACACCTCCCCTTCTACCCCACCTCTGTGACACCTCCCCTTCCACCTCTGTGACACCTCCTCTCCCCTCCCACCTCTGTGACACCTCCTCTCCCCTCCCACCTCTGATACACCTCCTCTCCCCTTCCACCTCTGTGACACCTCCTCTCCCCTCCCACCTCTGTGACACCTCCTCTCCCTCCCACCTCCCACCTCCTCTCTCCCACCTCTGTGACACCTCCCCTTCCCTCCCACCTCTGTGACACCTCCCCTTCCACCTCTGTGACACCTCCTCTCCCCTCCCACCTCTGTGACACCTCCTCTCCCACCTCTGTGACACCTCCCCTCCCACCTCTGTGACACCACCTCTCCCCTCCCACCTCTGTGACACCTCCTCTCCCCTCCCACCTCTGTGACAACTCCTCTCCTCCCACCTCTGTGACACCTCCTCTCCCCTCCCACCTCTGTGACACCTCCCCTTCCACCCCACCTCTGTGACACCTCCTCTCCCCTCCCACCTCTGTGACACCTCCCCTTCCACCCCACCTGTATACTAGAGACTCCCACTACCAGTGAGACACACACAGTATCTCTGCTCAACTAAACCTACACATCTTCAATCAATATCAACTCAAAGGAGACAAGGCTCCATGGCTACTATTAACTCAGTGTCTGTCGTTGTGTCGTGATGTGATGTGTCGTGGTGTCGTGATGTGTCGTGATGTGTCGTGGTGTCGTGATGTGTCGTTGTGATGTGTCGTTGTGTTGTGATGTGTCGTGGTGTTGTGATGTGTCGTGGTGATGTGTCGTGGTGTTGTGATGTGTCGTGGTGATGTGTCGTGGTGCCGTGATGTGTCGTTGTGATGTGATGTGTCGTTGTGATGTGTCGTGGTGTCATTATGTGATGTGGTGTCGTTGTGTCGTGATGTGTCGTTGTGATGTGTCGTTGTGTCGTGATGTGTCGTGGTGTCGTGATTTGTCGTTGTGTCGTGATGTGTCGTTGTGATGTGTCGTGATGTGTCGTGGTGTCGTTGTGATGTGTCGTTGTGATGTGTCGTTGTGTCGTGATGTGATGTGGTGTCGTGATGTGATGTGTCGTTGTGTCGTGATGTGTCGTGGTGTCGTGATGTGTCGTTGTGTCGTGATGTGTCGTTGTGTCGTGATGTGATGTGTCGTTGTGTCATTATGTGTCGTTGTGTCGTGATGTGTCATCGTGTCGTGATGTGTCGTAGTGTTGTGATGTGTCGTTGTGTCGTGATGTGTCGTGATGTGATGTGGTGTCGTGATGTGTCGTTGTGATGTGATGTGTCGTGGTGTCGTGATGTGTCGTTGTGTCGTGATGTGGTGTCGTGATGTGATGTGTCGTGTCGTGATGTGGTGTCGTGATGTGTCGTTGTGTCGTGATGTGTCGTTGTGTCGTGATGTGGTGTCGTGATGTGATGTGTCGTGATGTGTCGTGGTGTCGTGATGTGTCGTTGTGATGTGATGTGTCGTGGTGTCGTGATGTGTCGTTGTGATGTGATGTGTCGTTGTGTCGTGATGTGGTGTCGTGATGTGTCGTTGTGTCGTGATGTGTCGTTGTGTCGTGATGTGGTGTCGTGATGTGTCGTTGTGTCGTGATGTGATGTGTCGTTGTGTCGTGATGTGTCGTTGTGTCGTGATGTGATGTGTCGTGGTGCCGTGATGTGTCGTGGTGTCGTGATGTGTCGTGGTGATGTGATGTGATGTGTCGTTGTGTCGTGATGTGATGTGTCGTTGTGTCGTGATGTGATGTGGTGTCGTGATGTGTCGTTGTGATGTGATGTGTCGTGGTGTCGTGATGTGTCGTGGTGCCGTGATGTGTCGTGGTGCCGTGATGTGTCGTGGTGTCGTGATGTGTCGTTGTGATGTGATGTGTCGTTGTGTCGTGATGTGTCGTTGTGATGTGATGTGTCGTTGTGTCGTGATGTGTCGTTGTGATGTGATGTGTCGTGGTGCCGTGATGTGTCGTGGTGTCGTGATGTGTCGTTGTGATGTGATGTGTCGTTGTGTCGTGATGTGTCGTGGTGCCGTGATGTGTCGTGGTGTCGTGATGTGATGTGTCGTGGTGCCGTGATGTGTCGTTGTGATGTGTCGTGATGTGTCGTGGTGCCGTGATGTGTCGTGGTGCCGTGATGTGTCGTGGTGTCGTGATGTGTCGTTGTGTCGTGATGTGTCGTTGTGTCGTGATGTGTCGTTGTGATGTGTCGTGGTGTTGTGTCGTTGTGATGTGATGTGTCGCGATGTGTCATCGTGTTGTGATGTGTCGTGGTGTTGTGATGTGTCGTGATGTGTCATCGTGTCGTGATGTGTCATCGTGTTGTGTAGTCGTGTTGTGTTGTCGTGTCTTCGTGTCGTGATGTGTTGCTGTGATTTGTCGTGTCGTGATGTGTCGTGTTGTGTCATAGTGTCGTGACTTTAATACGTGTCTTGGCTTTAATACCATGATATGTTAAAGGAAAGGGCCCACACCATCACTACATCCTAAATAATCAGCCCTGGGTACTCACTGGGTAAACCCTACGGTCAGCCCTGGGTACTAACTGGGTAAGCCCTGGGTACTCACTGGGTAAACCCTACGGTCAGCCCTGGGTAATAACTGGGTAAACCCTACGGTCAGCACTGGGTACTAACTGGGTAAACCTACAATCAGCCCTGGGTACTTACTGGGTAAACCCTACGGTCCGCACTGGGTACTCACTGGGTATACCCTACGGTCAGCACTGGGTACTCACTGGGTAAACCCTACGGTCAGTCCTGGGTACTCACTGGGTAAGCCATGGGTACTCACTGGGTAAACCCTACGGTCAGCCCTGGGTACTCACTGGGTAAGCCATGGGTACTCACTGGGTAAACCCTACAGTCAGCCCTGGGTACTCACTGGGTAAGCCTTGGGTACTCACTGGGTAAACCCTACGGTCAGCACTGGGTACTCAGTGGGTAAACCCTACGGTCAGCACTGGGTACTAACTGGGTAAACCCTACGGTCAGCCCTGGGTACTAACTGGGTAAACCCTACGGTCAGCCCTGGGTACTAACTGGGTAAACCCTACGGTCAGCCCTGGGTACTCACTGGGTAAACCCTATGGTCAGCACTGGGTACTCACTGGGTAAACCCTACGGTCAGTCCTGGGTACTCAGTGGGTAAGCCCTACGGTCAGCACTGGGTACTCACTGGGTAAACCCTACGGTCAGCCCTGGGTACTAACTGGGTAAACCCTACGGTCAGCCCTGGGTACTAACTGGGTAAACCCTACGTTCAGCCCTGGGTACTAACTGGGTAAACCTACAATCAGCCCTGGGTACTCACTGGGTAAACCCTACGGTCAGCACTGGGTACTCACTGGGTAAACCCTACGGTCAGCCCTGGGTACTAACTGGGTAAACCTACAATCAGCCCTGGGTACTCACTGGGTAAACCCTACAGTCAGCTCCACTCACTGGGTAAACCTACAATCTGCTCCACTCACTGGGTAAACCTACAGTCTACTCCATTCACTGGGTAAACCTATAGTCTACTCCATTCACTGGGTAAACCTATAGTCCACTCCACTCACTGGGTAAACCTATAGTCTACTCCATTCACTGGGTAAACCTATAGTCCACTCCACTCACTGGGTAAACCTATAGTCTACTCCATTCACTGCGTAAACCTATAGTGCACTCCACTCACTGGGTAAACCTATAGTCCACTCCACTCACTGGGTAAACCTATAGTCCACTCCACTCACTGGGTAAACCTATAGTCTACTCCACTCACTGGGTAAACCTACAGTCTACTCCACTCACTGGGTAAACCTATAGTCCACTCCACTCCACTCACTGGGTAAACCTATAGTCCACTCCACTCACTGGGTAAACCTATAGTCCACTCCACTCACTGGGTAAACCTATAGTCTACTCCATTCACTGCGTAAACCTATAGTGCACTCCACTCACTGGGTAAACCTATAGTCCACTCCACTCACTGGGTAAACCTATAGTCCACTCCACTCACTGGGTAAACCTACAGTCTACTCCACTCACTGGGTAAACCTATAGTCCACTCCACTCCACTCACTGGGTAAACCTATAGTCCACTCCACTCACTGGGTAAACCTATAGTCCACTCCACTCACTGGGTAAACCTATAGTCCACTCCACTCACTGGGTAAACCTATAGTCCACTCCACTCACTGGGTAAACCTATAGTCCACTCCACTCACTGGGTAAACCTATAGTCTACTCCACTCCACTCACTGGGTAAACCTATAGTCCACTCCACTCACTGGGTAAACCTATAGTCCACTCCACTCACTGGGTAAACCTATAGTCCACTCCACTCCACTCACTGGGTAAACCTATAGTCCACTCCACTCCACTCACTGGGTAAACCTGTAGTCCACTCCACTCACTGGGTAAACCTATAGTCCACTCCACTCACTGGGTAAACCTATAGTCCACTCCACTCACTGGGTAAACCTATAGTCCACTCCACTCACTGGGTAAACCTATAGTCCACTCCACTCACTGGGTAAACCTATAGTCTACTCCACTCCACTCACTGGGTAAACCTATAGTCCACTCCACTCACTGGGTAAACCTATAGTCCACTCCACTCACTGGGTAAACCTATAGTCCACTCCACTCACTGGGTAAACCTATAGTCCACTCCACTCCACTCACTGGGTAAACCTATAGTCCACTCCACTCACTGGGTAAACCTATAGTCCACTCCACTCACTGGGTAAACCTATAGTCCACTCCACTCACTGGGTAAACCTATAGTCCACTCCACTCCACTCACTGGGTAAACCTATAGTCCACTCCACTCACTGGGTAAACCTATAGTCCACTCCACTCCACTCACTGGGTAAACCTATAGTCCACTCCACTCCACTCACTGGGTAAACCTATAGTCCACTCCACTCACTGGGTAAACCTATAGTCCACTCCACTCACTGGGTAAACCTATAGTCCACTCCACTCACTGGGTAAACCTATAGTCCACTCCACTCACTGGGTAAACCTACAGTCCACTCCACTCCACTCACTGGGTAAACCTACAGTCCACTCCACTCACTGGGTAAACCTATAGTCCACTCCACTCACTGGGTAAACCTATAGTCCACTCCACTCCACTCACTGGGTAAACCTACAGTCCACTCCACTCACTGGGTAAACCTACAGTCCACTCCACTCACTGGGTAAACCTATAGTCCACTCCACTCACTGGGTAAACCTATAGTCCACTCCACTCACTGGGTAAACCTATAGTCCACTCCACTCACTGGGTAAACCTATAGTCCACTCCACTCACTGGGTAAACCTACAGTCCACTCCACTCCACTCACTGGGTAAACCTACAGTCCACTCCACTCACTGGGTAAACCTATAGTCCACTCCACTCACTGGGTAAACCTATAGTCCACTCCACTCCACTCACTGGGTAAACCTACAGTCCACTCCACTCACTGGGTAAACCTACAGTCCACTCCACTCACTGGGTAAACCTATAGTCCACTCCACTCACTGGGTAAACCTATAGTCCACTCCACTCACTGGGTAAACCTATAGTCCACTCCACTCACTGGGTAAACCTATAGTCCACTCCACTCACTGGGTAAACCTATAGTCCACTCCACTCCACTCACTGGGTAAACCTATAGTCCACTCCACTCACTGGGTAAACCTATAGTCCACTCCACTCACTGAGTAAACCTATAGTCCACTCCACTCACTGGGTAAACCACTCCACTCCACTCCACTCACTGGGTAAACCTATAGTCCACTCCACTCACTGCAAACCTATCCACTCACTGGGTAAACCTATAGTCCACTCCACTCACTGGGTAAACCTACAGTCCACTCACTCACTCCCTACCACTCCACTGGGTAAACCTATAGTCCACCACTCCACTCACTGGGTAAACCTAAACTCACTGGGTAAACCTATAGTCCACTCCACTCACTGGGTAAACCTACTGGGTAAACCTATAGTCCACTCCACTCACTGGGTAAACCTACAGTCCACTCCACTCACTGGGTAAACCTACAGTCCACTCCACTCACTGGGTAAACCTATAGTCCACTCCACTCACTGGGTAAACCTATAGTCCACTCCACTCACTGGGTAAACCTATAGTCCACTCCACTCACTGGGTAAACCTATAGTCCACTCCACTCACTGGGTAAACCTACAGTCCACTCCACTCACTGGGTAAACCTATAGTCCACTCCACTCACTGGGTAAACCTATAGTCCACTCCACTCACTGGGTAAACCTATAGTCCACTCCACTCACTGGGTAAACCTATAGTCCACTCCACTCACTGGGTAAACCTACAGTCCACTCCACTCCACTCACTGGGTAAACCTATAGTCCAACTCACTGGGTAAACCTATAGTCCACTCCACTCACTGGGTAAACCTATAGTCCACTCCACTCACTGGGTAAACCTATAGTCCACTCCACTCACTGGGTAAACCTATAGTCCCCTGGGTCACTGGGTAAACCTATAGTCCACTCCACTCACTGGGTAAAAACCTATAGTCCACTCCACTCACTGGGTAAACCTATAGTCCACTCCACTCACTGGGTAAACCTATAGTCCACTCCACTCACTGGGTAAACCTATAGTCCACTCCACTCCACTCACTGGGTAAACCTGTAGTCCACTCCACTCACTGGGTAAACCTATAGTCCACTCCACTCACTGGGTAAACCTATAGTCCACTCCACTCACTGGGTAAACCTATAGTCCACTCCACTCACTGGGTAAACCTATAGTCCACTCCACTCCACTCACTGGGTAAACCTATAGTCCACTCCACTCACTGGGTAAACCTATAGTCCACTCCACTCACTGGGTAAACCTACTAGTCCACTCCACTCACTGGGTAAACCTATAGTCCACTCCACTCCACTCACTGGGTAAACCTATAGTCCACTCCACTCACTGGGTAAACCTATAGTCCACTCCACTCACTGGGTAAACCTATAGTCCACTCCACTCCACTCACTGGGTAAACCTATAGTCCACTCCACTCACTGGGTAAACCTATAGTCCACTCCACTCACTGGGTAAACCTATAGTCCACTCCACTCCACTCACTGGGTAAACCTATAGTCCACTCCACTCCACTCACTGGGTAAACCTATAGTCCACTCCACTCACTGGGTAAACCTATAGTCCACTCCACTCACTGGGTAAACCTATAGTCCACTCCACTCACTGGGTAAACCTATAGTCCACTCCACTCACCACTCACTGGGTAAACCTGTAGTCCACTCCACTCACTGGGTAAACCTATAGTCCACTCCACTCACTGGGTAAACCTATAGTCCACTCCACTCACTGGGTAAACCTCACTGGGTAAACCCACTACTGTCCACTCCACTCACTGGGTAAACCTATAGTCCACTCCACTCACTGGGTAAAACCTACAGTAAACCTACAGTCCACTCCACTCCACTCACTGGGTAAACCTACAGTCCACTCCACTCACTGGGTAAACCTATAGTCCACTCCACTCACTGGGTAAACCTATAGTCCACTCCACTCCACTCACTGGGTAAACCTACAGTCCACTCCACTCACTGGGTAAACCTACAGTCCACTCCACTCACTGGGTAAACCTATAGTCCACTCCACTCACTGGGTAAACCTATAGTCCACTCCACTCACTGGGTAAACCTATAGTCCACTCCACTCACTGGGTAAACCTATAGTCCACTCCACTCACTGGGTAAACCTACAGTCCACTCCACTCACTGGGTAAACCTATAGTCCACTCCACTCACTGGGTAAACCTATAGTCCACTCCACTCACTGAGTAAACCTATAGTCCACTCCACTCCACTCACTGGGTAAACCTATAGTCCACTCCACTCCACTCACTGGGTAAACCTATAGTCCACTCCACTCACTGGGTAAACCTACAGTCCACTCCACTCACTGGGTAAACCTATAGTCCACTCCACTCACTGGGTAAACCTATAGTCCACTCCACTCACTGGGTAAACTTGTAGTCCACTCCACTCACTGGGTAAACCTATAGTCTACTCCACTCACTGGGTAAACCTATAGTCCACTCCACTCACTGGGTAAACCTATAGTCCACTCCACTCACTGGGTAAACCTATAGTCCACTCCACTCACTGGGTAAACCTGTAGTCCACTCCACTCACTGGGTAAACCTACAGTCTACTCCACTCACTGGGTAAACCTATAGTCCACTCCACTCCACTCACTGGGTAAACCTATAGTCCACTCCACTCACTGGGTAAACCTATAGTCCACTCCACTCCACTCACTGGGTAAACCTATAGTCCACTCCACTCCACTCACTGGGTAAACCTATAGTCCACTCCACTCCACTCACTGGGTAAACCTATAGTCCACTCCACTCCACTCACTGGGTAAACCTATAGTCCACTCCACTCACTGGGTAAACCTACAGTCTACTCCACTCACTGGGTAAACCTATAGTCCACTCCATTCACTGGGTAAACCTACAGTCCACTCCACTTCTGTCTCCAACCAAGGAGGGCCTACAGCAGCACCTAGATCTTCTGCACAGATTCTGTCAGACCTGGACCCTGACAGTAAATCTCAGTAAGACCAAAATAATGGTGTTCCAAAAAAGGTCCAGTCACCAGGACCACAAATACAAATTCCATCTAGACACTGTTGCCCTAGAGCACACAAAAAAACTATACATACCTTGGCCTAAACATCAGCACCACAGGTAACTTCCACAAAGCTGTGAACGATCTGAGAGACAAGGCAAGAAGGGCCTTCTATGCCATCAAAAGGAACATAAATTTCAACATACCAATTAGGATTTGGCTAAAAATACTTGAATCAGTCATAGAGCCCATTGCCCTTTATGGTTGTGAGGTCTGGGGTCCGCTCACCCAGT
>NC_088407.1:92301441-92363941 GCF_034236695.1 Oncorhynchus nerka
GGGGCAAAAAACGTCCTAGACCACTATTATTCTACCCACAAGCCCTCGCTCCGGAAAATCAGATCATGACTCTAGACTCCTGCTTTCTGTTTACAAGCAGAAGCTAAAAAAAAAAACCTTGGATATGCCCGTGACTCGGGTGATGAGGTCATGAGAATCAGAGATTATGTTACAGCTGATTGGAAGACGAGCTAACCATTATGTTACAGCTGATTGGAAGACGAGCTAACCATTATGTTACAGCTGATTGGAAGACGAGCTAACCATTATGTTACAGCTGATTGGAAGACGAGCTAACCATTATGTTACAGCTGATTGGAAGACGAGCTAACCATTATGTTACAGCTGATTGGAAGACGAGCTAACCATTATGTTACAGCTGATTGGAAGACGAGCTAACCATTATGTTACAGCTGATTGGAAGACGAGCTAACCATTATGTTACAGCTGATTGGAAGACGAGCTAACCATTATGTTACAGCTGATTGGAAGACGAGCTAACCATTATGTTACAGCTGATTGGAAGACGAGCTAACCATTATGTTACAGCTGATTGGAAGACGAGGTAACCACCTCCGTCAGCGGCTTCATTAGGGAATGCATCGCCGATGTCGTCCCCACAGTGAGGGTTCGCTGCTTAACCCAATCAAAAGCCCTGGATGAACACAGAGGTTGGTGCTAAGCTAAAGGACAGAGCTACCACACACAGAGCTATCACACACAGAGCTACCACACACAGAGCTACCACACACAGAGCTACCACACACAGAGCTATCACAGAGCTACCACACACAGAGCTATCACAGAGCTATCACACACAGAACTATCACAGGGCTACCACACACAGAGCTATCACAGGGCTACCACACACAGAGCTATCACAGGGCTACCACACACAGAGCTATCACAGAGCTATCACACACAGAGCTACCACACACAGAGCTATCACAGAGCTACCACACACAGAGCTACCACACACAGAGCTATCACAGAGCTACCACACACAGAGCTATCACAGAGCTATCACACACAGAGCTATCACAGGGCTACCACACACAGAGCTATCACAGGGCTACCACACACAGAGCTATCACAGAGCTATCACACACAGAGCTACCACACACAGAGCTATCACAGAGCTACCACACACAGAGCTATCACAGAGCTATCACACACAGAGCTATCACAGAGCTATCACACACAGAGCTATCACACACAGAACTACCACACACAGAGCTACCACACACAGAGCTATCACAGAGCTACCACACACAGAGCTATCACAGAGCTATCACACACAGAGCTATCACAGAGCTATCACACACAGAGCTACCACACACAGAGCTACCACACACAGAGCTATCACAGGGCTACCACACACAGAGCTATCACAGGGCTACCACACACAGAGCTATCACAGGGCTACCACACACAGAGCTATCACAGGGCTACCACACACAGAGCTATCACAGGGCTACCACGCACAGAGCTACCACACACAGAGCTATCACACACAGAGCTACCACACACAGAGCTACCACACACAGAGCTATCACACACAGAGCTATCACAGAGCTTTCACACACAGAGCTATCACAGAGCTATCACACACAGAGCTATCACACACAGAGCTATCACACACATAGCTATCACACACATAGCTATCACACACAGAGCTACCACACACAGAGCTATCACACACAGAGCTACCAGACACAGAGCTACCAGACACAGATCTATCACACACAGTATCCCTGTACATGTTAATATGGTACGGTCCCTGTATATAGTCACCTTCCCCCTATACATATCTACCTCCATCACTCCAGTATCCCTGTACATGTTAATATGGTACTGACCCTGTATATAGTCACCTTCCCCCTATACATATCTACCTCCATCACTCCAGTATCCCTGTCTCCTTCCCCTATACATATCTACCTCCATCACTCCAGTATCCCTGTCACCTTCCCCCTATACATATCTACCTCCATCACTCCAGTATCCCTGTCTCCTTCCCCCTATACATATCTACCTCCATCACTCCAGTATCCCTGTCTCCTTCTCCCTATACATATCTACCTCCATCACTCCAGTATCCCTGTCTCCTTCCCCCTATACATATCTACCTCCATCACTCCAGTATCCCTTCCCCCTGTACATATCTACCTCCATCACTCCAGTATCCCTGTCTCCTTCCCCCTATACATATCTACCTCCATCACTCCAGTATCCCTTCCCCCTATACATATCTACCTCCATCACTCCAGTATCCCTGTCTCCTTACCCCTATACATATCTACCTCCATCACTCCAGTATCCCTGTCTCCTTCCCCCTATACATATCTACCTCCATCACTCCAGTATCCCTGTCTCCTTCCCCCTATACATATCTACCTCCATCACTCCAGTATCCCTGTCTCCTTCCCCCTATACATATCTACCTCCATCACTCCAGTATCCCTGTCTCCTTCCCCCTATACATATCTGCCTCCATCACTCCAGTATCCCTGTCACCTTCCCCCTATACATATCTACCTCCATCACTCCAGTATCCCTGTCTCCTTCCCCCTTGTTACGTTCCCCAGTTTATGTGTTGTAGTTTGTGTTTGTGCATGTGTTTATTTCAGGAAATGGCTCCGGAAATCCCTCAAGCAGCTGATTGGTCGACTCCATGGCTAATTGGAGAGCTGACTCCGCCCCCTCGTCAAGACAGCTGTCTCAATTACCCATTCCATCTGAAGATATATAAATGCCAGTGTTCTGTTCAGGAGAGAGATCTTTTTGTAGAGAGATTTTGCTAGAGGTTGATTTTGCTGAGAGTTGGTATGTTTTGTGAGTTTGTTGCTCAGATAGAGCTTATTTGATGTCGTTTCTTAGTTTGTTTGAAAATTGTTTAATGTTCTGTTTCATTTGTTCCCAGGGGGGAAGGGGAAGGCACCTTGGGAGTGCTTAGGCAAGAGGCCCGCGGGCATGCATATACCCGTAGCATATTCGCTGTCTAGGCACACTAGGTAAGACCTGGGTGGACCACCCCCTGTATTTTGGTTAGGGCACCAGGTGGTGCTAAATTAGGTAAGTAGTGGGTAGGCAGGTAAGATAGGAGAGGGGGAGGTTTTGAGATTTACTTTCTTTGCTTTGGTTCCGTCTAGCCCCTTTTTCCCCATATTACCGTGTAAAGGAATAAAGTCCTTGTAAACGGTACCACATTCTGCTTGTTGTCATTTTTTTACTCGCACCTACAGTCCATACCTTTTTCGCTTCACAGAGAGTTTAGTTGTAGCAGGGTGTTGCGTTCCCTCTTCATAGAGGCGTGCGTAACACCCCTATACATATCTACCTCCATCACTCCAGTATCCCTGTCTCCTTCCCCCTATACACATCTACCTCCATCACTCCAGTATCCCTGTCTCCTTCCCCCTATACATATCTACCTCCATTACTCCAGTATCCCTGTACATGTTAATATGGTACGGACCCTGTATATAGTCACCTTACCCCTATATATATCTACCTCCATCACTCCAGTATCCCTGTCCCCTTCCCCCTATACATATCTACCTCCATCACTCCAGTATCCCTGTCTCCTTCCCCCTATACATATCTACCTCCATCACTCCAGTATCCCTGTCTCCTTCCCCCTATACATATCTACCTCCATCACTCCAGTATCCCTGTCTCCTTCCCCCTATACATATCTACCTCCATCACTCCAGTATCCCTGTCTCCTTCCCCCTATACATATCTACCTCCATCACTCCAGTATCCCTGTCTCCTTACCCCTATACATATCTACCTCCATCACTCCAGTATCCCTGTCTCCTTCCCCCTATACATATCTACCTCCATCACTCCAGTATCCCTGTCTCCTTCCCCCTATACATATCTACCTCCATCACTCCAGTATCCCTGTCTCCTTCCCCCTATACATATCTACCTCCATCACTCCAGTATCCCTGTCTCCTTCCCCCTATACATATCTACCTCCATCACTCCAGTATCCCTGTCTCCTTCTCCCTATACATATCTACCTCCATCACTCCAGTATCCCTGTCTCCTTCCCCCTATACATATCTACCTCCATCACTCCAGTATCCCTTCCCCCTGTACATATCTACCTCCATCACTCCAGTATCCCTGTCTCCTTCCCCCTATACATATCTACCTCCATCACTCCAGTATCCCTGTCTCCTTCCCCCTATACATATCTACCTCCATCACTCCAGTATCCCTGTCCCCTTCCCCCTATACATATCTACCTCCATCACTCCAGTATCCCTGTCTCCTTCCCCCTATACATATCTACCTCCATCACTCCAGTATCCCTGTCTCCTTCCCTCTATACATATCTACCTCCATCACTCCAGTATCCCTGTCACCTTCCCCCTATACATATCTACCTCCATCACTCCAGTATCCCTGTCTCCTTCCCTCTATACATATCTACCTCCATCACTCCAGTACCCCTGTCACCTTACCTCTATACATATCTACCTCCATCACTCCAGTATCCCTGTCTCCTTCCCCCTATACATATATACCTCCATCACTCCAGTATCCCTGTCTCCTTCCCCCTATACATTTCTACCTCCATCACTCCAGTATCCCTGTCTCCTTCCCTCTATACATATCTACCTCCATCACTCCAGTATCCCTGTCTCCTTCCCCCTATACATATCTACCTCCATCACTCCAGTATCCCGGTCTCCTTCTCCCTATACATATCTACCTCCATCACTCCAGTATCCCTGTCTCCTTCCCCCTATACATATCTACCTCCATCACTCCAGTATCCCTGTCTCCTTCCCCCCTATACATATCTACCTCCATCACTTCAGTATCTCTGTTTACAGCTTCGTGTTCTTCTCATTTCTATTCCACAGTTGTTTTGGTTCTACCTTCTGTTAAGTTGATGTTGACTCCTACATTATTGGGTTTGGAGCTGCAGAAAAGACCCCCCCCCCCCCTCCAGCCCAGAAAAGACCCCCCTCCAGCCCAGAAAAGACCCCCTCCAGCCCAGAAAAGGCATTTCCCTGGACGTGTGATATTAAAGCTTGAAACAACAGAACAAAAAGCCTAAAAATCTGTCGTGTCCAACTCAGACTCCCCCCGTCTCCTCCCTCCCTCAGGCCTCTCACTAGTGGGATCCGTAGCCTAGAAGACAACAACCAACGGTCATGATGCCATAAAAGCCCCCTACGACCCGCAGAAACAAACTATCATCCCGGCCCGTGGGAACACACCATTCAAGGACCACCAAAAGATCTTGGAGAGATGGGCAGAGCACTTTGGAAACACCCTCAACCACACCAACCCAACAGGCACACTCATCGTGGCGACACTCCCAGATACCCCAACAGGCACACTCATCGTGGCGACACTCCCAGACACCCCAACAGGCACACTCATCGTGGCGACACTCCCAGACACCCCAACAGGCACACTCATCGTGGCGACACTCCCAGACACCCCAACAGGCACACTCATCGTGGCGACACTCCAACAGGCACACTCATCGTGGCGACACTCCCGGACACCCCAACAGGCACACTCATCGTGGCGACACTCCCAGACACCCCAACAGGCACACTCATCGTGGCGACACTCCCGGACACCCCAACAGGCACACTCATCGTGGCGACACTCCCAGACACCCCAACAGGCACACTCATCGTGGCGACACTCCCAGACACCCCAACAGGCACACTCATCGTGGCGACACTCCCAGACACCCCAACAGGCACACTCATCGTGGCGACACTCCCAGACACCCCAACAGGCACACTCATCGTGGCGACACTCCCAGACACCCCAACAGGCACACTCATCGTGGCGACACTCCCAGACACCCCAACAGGCACACTCATCGTGGCGACACTCCCGGACACCCCAACAGGCACACTCATCGTGGCGACACTCCCGGACACCCCAACAGGCACACTCATCGTGGCGACACTCCCGGACACCCCAACAGGCACACTCATCGTGGCGACACTCCCAGACACCCCAACAGGCACACTCATCGTGGCGACACTCCCAGACACCCCAACAGGCACACTCATCGTGGCGACACTCCCAGACACCCCAACAGGCACACTCATCGTGGCGACACTCCCAGACACCCCAACAGGCACACTCATCGTGGCGACACTCCCAGACACCCCAACAGGCACACTCATCGTGGCGACACTCCCAGACACCCCAACAGGCACACTAATCGTGGCGACACTCCCAGACACCCCAACAGGCACACTCATCGTGGCGACACTCCCAGACACCCCAACAGGCACACTCATCGTGGCGACACTCCCAGACACCCCAACAGGCACACTCATCGTGGCGACACTCCCAGACACCCCAACAGGCACACTCATCGTGGCGACACTCCCAGACACCCCAACAGGCACACTCATCGTGGCGACACTCCCAGACACCCCAACAGGCACACTCATCGTGGCGACACTCCCAGACACCCCAACAGGCACACTCATCGTGGCGACACTCCCAGACACCCCAACCATACATGAACTTGACTCCCCGCCACAGTTCTCTGAGTTTCACCAGGCGATCAAAGGATTTCAAAAATAAATAAAGTTGCTGAACCCGACAGCCATCCTGGGGGGGTGGCCAGCATCCCAGCTGAGATCCTGAAGGGGACCCTACCCCCCCCCTCCAGCCTAGAGACCCTAGCACTCTGACACACACCCCCCTCCAGCCTAGAGACCCTAGCACTCTGACACACCCCCTCCAGCCTAGAGACCCTAGCACTCTGACACACCCCCTCCAGCCTAGAGACCCTAGCACTCTGACACACACACACCCCCCTCCAGCCTAGAGACCCTAGCACTCTGACACCCCCCCTCCCGCCTAGAGACCCTAGCACTGAAGGGGATAACTCCTCATGTGTTGCTTGCACCTCATTATCAAATCATGAATGGAACGATGCCAATACTGTAACCATCTCCAAGAATAAGGTGCCAGGGTAATGCTCTAGTGTGGTAACAGCAGAGCCATCTCCATCCTGTCAGTTGCCAGGGTAATGCTCTAGTGTGGTAACAGCAGAGCCATCTCCGTTGCCAGGGTAATGCTCTAGTGTGGTAACAGCAGAGCCATCTCCATCCTGTCAGTTGCCAGGGTAATGCTCTAGTGTGGTAACAGCAGAGCCATCTCCATCCTGTCAGTTGCCAGGGTAATGCTCTAGTGTGGTAACAGCAGAGCCATCTCCGTTGCCAGGGTAATGCTCTAGTGTGGTAACAGCAGAGCCATCTCCATCCTGTCAGTTGCCAGGGTAATGCTCTAGTGTGGTAACAGCAGAGCCATCTCCATCCTGTCAGTTGCCAGGGTAATGCTCTAGTGTGGTAACAGCAGAGCCATCTCCATCCTGTCAGGTGCCAGGGTAATGCTCTAGTGTGGTAACAGCAGAGCCATCTCCATCCTGTCAGTTGCCAGGGTAATGCTCTAGTGTGGTAACAGCAGAGCCATCTCCATCCTGTCAGGTGCCAGGGTAATGCTCTAGTGTGGTAACAGCAGAGCCATCTCCATCCTGTCAGGTGCCAGGGTAATGCTCTAGTGTGGTAACAGCAGAGCCATCTCAGTTGCCAGGGTAATGCTCTAGTGTGGTAACAGCAGAGCCATCTCCATCCTGTCAGTTGCCAGGGTAATGCTCTAGTGTGGTAACAGCAGGGCCATCTCCATCCTGTCAGTTGCCAGGGTAATGCTCTAGTGTGGTAACAGCAGAGCCATCTCCATCCTGTCAGTTGCCAGGGTAATGCTCTAGTGTGGTAACAGCAGGGCCATCTCCATCCTGTCAGTTGCCAGGGTAATGCTCTAGTGTGGTAACAGCAGAGCCATCTCCATCCTGTCAGTTGCCAGGGTAATGCTCTAGTGTGGTAACAGCAGAGCCATCTCCATCCTGTCAGTTGCCAGGGTAATGCTCTAGTGTGGTAACAGCAGAGCCATCTCCATCCTGTCAGTTGCCAGGGTAATGCTCTAGTGTGGTAACAGCAGGGCCATCTCCATCCTGTCAGTTGCCAGGGTAATGCTCTAGTGTGGTAACAGCAGAGCCATCTCCATCCTGTCAGTTGCCAGGGTAATGCTCTAGTGTGGTAACAGCAGAGCCATCTCCATCCTGTCAGTTGCCAGGGTAATGCTCTAGTGTGGTAACAGCAGAGCCATCTCCATCCTGTCAGTTGCCAGGGTAATGCTCTAGTGTGGTAACAGCAGGGCCATCTCCATCCTGTCAGTTGCCAGGGTAACCCTTCCACAGCTCCAAATATGCAGATTGTTAAGCTGCTTCGCGGCTCAGAGACCTAAAGACAACACTGTCTGTGTCTTTACAAGGTCTCTGACACCCCCCCTCCAGCCTAGAGACCCTAGCACTCTGACACCCCCCCTCCAGCCTAGAGACCCTAGCACTCTGACACCCCCTCCAGCCTAGAGACCCTAGCACTCTGACACCCCCTCCAGCCTAGAGACCCTAGCACTCTGACACCCCCTCCAGCCTAGAGACCCTAGCACTCTGACACCCCCTCCAGCCTAGAGACCCTAGCACTCTGACACCCCCTCCAGCCTAGAGACCCTAGCACTCTGACACCCCCTCCAGCCTAGAGACCCTAGCACTCTGACACCCCCCTCCAGGCTAGAGACCCTAGCACTCTGACACCCCCTCCAGCCTAGAGACCCTAGCACTCTGACACCCCCTCCAGCCTAGAAACCCTAGCACTCTGACACCCCCTCCAGCCTAGAAACCCTAGCACTCTGACACCCCCTCCAGCCTAAAGACCCTAGCACTCTGACACCCCCTCCAGCCTAGAGACCCTAGCACTCTGACACCCCCTCCAGCCTAGAGACCCTAGCACTCTGACACCCCACCTCCAGCCTAGAGACCCTAGCACTCTGACACCCCCTCCAGCCTAGAGACCCTAGCACTCTGACACCCCCTCCAGCCTAGAGACCCTAGCACTCTGACACCCCCTCCAGGCTAGAGACCCTAGCACTCTGACACCCCCTCCAGCCTAGAAACACTAGCACTCTGACACCCCCTCCAGCCTAGAAACCCTAGCACTCTGACACCACCCCTCCAGCCTAGAAACCCTAGCACTCTGACACCCCCTCCAGCCTAGAAACCCTAGCACTCTGACACCCCCTCCAGCCTAGAAACCCTAGCACTCTGACACCCCCTCCAGCCTAGAAACCCTAGCACTCTGACACCCCCCTCCAGCCTAGAAACCCTAGCACTCTGACACCCCCTCCAGCCTAGAAACCCTAGCACTCTGACACCCCCTCCAGGCTAGAAACCCTAGCACTATGATACCCCCACTCCAGCCTAGATACACTAGCACTCTGACACCCCTCCCCTAGCAGTCTGACCCCCCCTAGCACTCTGACCCCCCCCTAGCATTCTGACACCCCCACCCTCCTGCCTAGAAACACTAGCACTCTGACCCTACTCCCCATTCCATCCTCTACTCCCCATTCCATCCTATACCTCCCATTCCATCCCCTACCTCCCATTCCATCCCCCACCTCCCATTCCATCCCCCACCTCCCATTCCATTCCATCCCATCCCCCACATCCCATTCCATCCTCTACCTCCCATTCCAACCCCTACCTCCCATTCCAACCCCTACCTCCCATTCCATCCCCCACCTCCCATTCCATCCCATCCCCCACCTCCCATTCCATTCCAACCCCTACCTCCCATTCCAACCCCTACCTCCCATTCCAACCCCTACCTCCCATTCCATCCTCTACTTCCCATAACATCCTCTACCTCCCATTCCATCCCCTCCCCTACTCCCCATTCCATCCCCTACCTCCCATTCCATCCCCTACCTCCCATTCCATCCCATTCCCTACTCCCCATTCCATCCCCTACTTCCCATTCCATCCTCTACCTCCCATTCCATCCCATCCCCCACCTCCCATCCCAACCCCTACCTCCCATTCCAACCCCTACCTCCCATTCCATCCCCTACCTCCCATTCCATCCCCTACCTCCCATCCCAACCCCTACCTCCCATTCCATCCTCTACCTCCCATTCCATCCCCTACCTCCCATCCCAACCCCTACCTCCCATTCCAACCCCTACCTCCCATTCCAACCCCTACCTCCCATTCCATCCCCTACCTCCCATCCCAACCCCTACCTCCCATCCCAACCCCTACCTCCCATTCCATCCCCTACCTCCCATTCCATCCCCTACCTCCCATTCCATCCCCTACCTCCCATCACAACCCCTACTTCCCATTCCATCCTCTACCTCCAATTCCATCCCCTACCTCCCATCCCAACCCCTACCTCCCATTCCAACCCCTACCTCCCATTCCATCCCCTACCTCCCATCCCAACCCCCTACCTCCCATTCCATCCTCTACCTCCCATTCCATCCCCTACCTCCCATCCCAACCCAACCCCTACCTCCCATTCCAACCCCTACCTCCCATTCCATCCCCTACCTCCCATTCCATCCCCTACCTCCCATTCCATCCCCTACCTCCCATTCCAACCCCTACCTCCCATTCCATCCCCTACCTCCCATCCCAACCCCTACCTCCAATTCCATCCTCTACCTCCCATTCCATCCCCTACCTCCCATCCCAACCCAACCCCTACCTCCCATTCCAACCCCTACCTCCCATTCCAACCCCTACCTCCCATTCCATCCCCTACCTCCCATCCCAACCCCTACCTCCCATTCCATCCCCTACCTCCCATTCCATCCCCCACCTCCCATTCCAACCCCTACCTCCCATTCCAACCCCTACCTCCCATTCCAACCCCTACCTCCCATTCCATCCTCTACTTCCCATAACATCCTCTACCTCCCATTCCAGCCCTCCCCTACTCCCCATTCCATCCCCTACCTCCCATTCCATCCCCTACCTCCCATTCCATCCCATTCCCTACTCCCCATTCCATCCCCTACTTCCCATTCCATCCTCTACCTCCCATTCCATCCCATCCCCCACCTCCCATCCCAACCCCTACCTCCCATTCCAACCCCTACCTCCCATTCCATCCATTCCATCCCCTACCTCCCATTCCATCCCCTACCTCCCATCCCAACCCCTACCTCCCATTCCATCCTCTACCTCCCATTCCATCCCCTACCTCCCATCCCAACCCCTACCTCCCATTCCATCCCCTACCTCCCATCCCAACCCCTACCTCCCATCCCAACCCCTACCTCCAATTCCATCCTCTACCTCCCATTCCATCCCCTACCTCCCATCCCAACCCAACCCCCCTACCTCCCATTCAAACCCCTACCTCCCATTCCAACCCCTACCTCCCATTCCATCCCCTACCTCCCATCCCAACCCCTACCTCCCATTCCATCCCCTACCTCCCATTCCATCCCCCACCTCCCATTCCAACCCCTACCTCCCATTCCAACCCCTACCTCCCATTCCAACCCCTACCTCCCATTCCATCCCCTACCTCCCATTCCATCCCCCACCTCCCATTCCAACCCCTACCTCCCATTCCAACCCCTACCTCCCATTCCAACCCCTACCTCCCATTCCATCCTCTACTTCCCATAACATCCTCTACCTCCCATTCCATCCCCTCCCCTACTCCCCATTCCATCCCCTACCTCCCATTCCATCCCCTACCTCCCATTCCATCCCATTCCCTACTCCCCATTCCATCCCCTACTTCCCATTCCATCCTCTACCTCCCATTCCATCCCATCCCCCACCTCCCATCCCAACCCCTACCTCCCATTCCAACCCCTACCTCCCATTCCATCCCCTACCTCCCATTCCATCCCCTACCTCCCATCCCAACCCCTACCTCCCATTCCATCCTCTACCTCCCATTCCATCCCCTACCTCCCATCCCAACCCCTACCTCCCATTCCAACCCCTACCTCCCATTCCAACCCCTACCTCCCATCCCAACCCCTACCTCCCATTCCATCCCCTACCTCCCATTCCATCCCCTACCTCCCATTCCATCCCCTACCTCCCATCACAACCCCTACTTCCCATTCCATCCTCTACCTCCAATTCCATCCCCTACCTCCCATCCCAACCCCTACCTCCCATTCCAACCCCTACCTCCCATTCCATCCCCTACCTCCCATCCCAACCCCTACCTCCCATTCCATCCTCTACCTCCCATTCCATCCCCTACCTCCCATCCCAACCCAACCCCTACCTCCCATTCCAACCCCTACCTCCCATTCCATCCCCTACCTCCCATTCCATCCCCTACCTCCCATTCCATCCCCTACCTCCCATCCCAACCCCTACCTCCCATTCCAACCCCTACCTCCCATTCCATCCCCTACCTCCCATCCCAACCCCTACCTCCAATTCCATCCTCTACCTCCCATTCCATCCCCTACCTCCCATCCCAACCCAACCCCTACCTCCCATTCCAACCCCTACCTCCCATTCCATCCCCTACCTCCCATCCCAACCCCTACCTCCCATTCCATCCCCTACCTCCCATTCCATCCCCTACCTCCCATCCCAACCCCTACCTCCCATCCCAACCCCTACCTCCCATTCCATCCTCTACCTCCCATTCCATCCCCTACCTCCCATCCCAACCCAACCCCTACCTCCCATTCCAACCCCTACCTCCCATTCCATCCCCTACCTCCCATTCCATCCCCTATCTCCCATCCCAACCCAACCCCTACCCCCATCCACAACAGAAGCATTGTCGGAATCATCTTTGATGGACAGCTGAGATGAGGTGTGCGCACATGCATGTGCATGTGTGTGTTTACGTGCATGTGTGTGTGTTTGTGCGTCTCATATCTCATGTAACCTACTTGTATCTTGATGGGCCAGGTGAAGTTGCTGACATAGACGAAGAAGGTGATGTTTGGGTTGTTGCGGAAGTCAAAGTTCTCGTTGGAGAAACTGTCTTTAAACTCCTTGATGTTACTCCTGGAGACAATGGGGATCTCCTCGCCCGTTTGGGTACCTACTGAGGGAGAGGGTGATAGACGAGATTTAGTTAAAGTATGTTCTCTCATACTGGCTCCAAGGGGTGAGATTGAAAACAGTGTGAACATACATGTTTTTTTTAACTATAGAGCGAAAAAGGAGCGTTACCTGTGAAGGTGTATTAAGGTATTACCTGTGAAGGTGTGTTAAGGTGTTACCTGTGAAGGTGTGTTAAGGTGTTATCTGTGAAGGTGTGTTAAGGTGTTACCTGTGAAGGTGTCTTAAGGTGTTAAGGTGTTACCTGTGAAGGTGTGTTAAGGTGTTACCTGTGAAGGTGTGTTAAGGTGTTACCTGTGAAGGTGTGTTAAGGTGTTACCTGTGAAGGTGTGTTAAGGTGTTATCTGTGAAGGTGTGTTAAGGTGTTACCTGTGAAGGTGTCTTAAGGTGTTAAGGTGTTACCTGTGAAGGTGTGTTAAGGTGTTACCTGTGAAGGTGTGTTAAGGTGTTACCTGTGAAGGTGTGTTAAGGTGTTATCTGTGAAGGTGTGTTAAGGTGTTACCTGTGAAGGTGTCTTAAGGTGTTACCTGTGAAGGTGTCTTAAGGTGTTAAGGTGTTACCTGTGAAGGTGTGTTAAGGTGTTATCTGTGAAGGTGTGTTAAGGTGTTACCTGTGAAGGTGTCTTAAGGTGTTAAGGTGTTACCTGTGAAGGTGTGTTAAGGTGTTACCTGTGAAGGTGTGTTAAGGTGTTACCTGTGAAGGTGTGTTAAGGTGTTACCTTTGAACGTGTGTTACGGTGTTACCTGTGAAGGTGTGTTAAGGTGTTACCTGTGAAGATGTGTTAAGGTGTTACCTGTGAAGGTGTGTTAAGGTGTTACCTGTGAAGGTGTGTTAAGGTGTTACCTGTGAAGGTATGTTAAGGTGTTACCTGTGAAGGTGTGTTAAGGTGTTACCTGTGAAGGTGTGTTAAGGTGTTACCTGTGAAGGTGTGTTAAGGTGTTACCTGTGAAGGTGGCGGCCCAGGTGATGTTGAGGTTGAAGTTCTTGGAGGCATTGATGAACACAACCAGATCACGATTCTGCTGCGGAAGAGAGGATGTCAATACATCTATTCTAGTCTGATGAGGAGGAGGAGGAGGAGGAGGAGGAGGAGGGGAGAGAATAGGACAATGTGTTACTGTACATGTCAATACATCTATTCTAGTCTGATGAGGAGGAGGAGGAGGAGGAGGAGGAGGAGAGGAGAGAATAGGACAATGTGTTACTGTACATGTCAATACATCTATTCTAGTCTGATGAGGAGGAGGAGGAGGAGGAGGAGGAGGAGAGGAGAGGACAATGTGTTACTGTACATGTCAATACATCTATTCTAGTCTGATGAGGAAGAGGAGGAGGAGGAGGAGGAGAGGAGAGAATAGGACAATGTGTTACTGTACATGTCAATACATCTATTCTAGTCTGATGAGGAGGAGGAGGAGGAGGAGGAGAGAATAGGACAATGTGTTACTGTACATGTCAATACATCTATTCTAGTCTGATGATGAGGAGGAGGAGAGGAGGAGGAGGAGGAGGAGGAGAGGAGAGAATAGGACAATGTGTTACTGTACATGTCAATACATCTATTCTAGTCTGATGATGAGGAGGAGGAGAGGAGGAGGAGGAGGAGGAGGAGGAGGAGGAGGAGAGGAGAGAATAGGACAATGTGTTACTGTACATGTCAATACATCTATTCTAGTCTGATGATGAGGAGGAGGAGGAGGAGGAGAGGAGAGAATAGGACAATGTGTTACTGTACATGTCAATACATCTATTCTAGTCTGATGAGGA
The DNA here is from genome assembly GCF_034236695.1 of Oncorhynchus nerka. Lineage (NCBI taxonomy): Eukaryota > Metazoa > Chordata > Actinopteri > Salmoniformes > Salmonidae > Oncorhynchus > Oncorhynchus nerka. The sequence goes on from NC_088407.1 coordinate 92,316,176, forward strand.
GGAGGAGAGGAGGAGGAGGATGATGAGGAGGAGGAGGAGGAGGAGGAGAGAATAGGACAATGTGTTACTGTACATGTCAATACATCTATTCTAGTCTGATGATGAGGAGGAGGAGGAGGAGGAGGAGGAGAGAATAGGACAATGTGTTACTGTACATGTCAATACATCTATTCTAGTCTGATGATGAGGAGGAGAGGAGGAGGAGGAGGAGGAGGAGGAGGAGGAGGAGGAGAGGAGAGGAGAGAATAGGACAATGTGTTACTGTACATGTCAATACATCTATTCTAGTCTGATGATGAGGAGGATGAGGAGGAGGAGGAGGAGGAGAGGAGAGAATAGGACAATGTGTTACTGTACATGTCAATACATCTATTCTAGTCTGATGAGGAGGATGAGGAGAAGGAGGAGGAGGAGAGGAGAGAATAGGACAATGTGTTACTGTACATGTCAATACATCTATTCTAGTCTGATGAGGAGGAGGAGAGGAGGAGGAGGAGGAGGAGGAGGAGGAGGAGGAGGAGGAGGAGGAGGAGGAGAGAATAGGACAATGTGTTACTGTACATGTCAATACATCTATTCTAGTCTGATGAGGAGGAGGAGGAGGAGGAGGAGAGAATAGGACAATGTGTTACTGTACATGTCAATACATCTATTCTAGTCTGATGATGAGGAGGAGGAGGAGGAGGAGGAGAGGAGAGAATAGGACAATGTGTTACTGTACATGTCAATACATCTATTCTAGTCTGATGAGGAGGAGGAGAGGAGGAGGAGGAGGAGGAGGAGGAGGAGAGAATAGGACAATGTGTTACTGTACATGTCAATACATCTATTCTAGTCTGATGAGGAGGATGAGGAGGAGGAGAGGAGAGAATAGGACAATGTGTTACTGTACATGTCAATACATCTATTCTAGTCTGATGAGGAGGATGAGGAGAAGGAGGAGGAGGAGAGGAGAGAATAGGACAATGTGTTACTGTACATGTCAATACATCTATTCTAGTCTGATGAGGAGGAGGAGGAGGAGGAGGAGGAGGAGGGGAGAGAATAGGACAATGTGTTACTGTACATGTCAATACATCTATTCTAGTCTGATGAGGAGGAGGAGGAGGAGGAGGAGGAGAGGAGAGGACAATGTGTTACTGTACATGTCAATACATCTATTCTAGTCTGATGAGGAAGAGGAGGAGGAGGAGGAGGAGAGGAGAGAATAGGACAATGTGTTACTGTACATGTCAATACATCTATTCTAGTCTGATGAGGAGGAGGAGGAGGAGGAGGAGGAGGAGAGATAGGACAATGTGTTACTGTACATGTCAATACATCTATTCTAGTCTGATGATGAGGAGGAGGAGGAGGAGGAGGAGGAGGAGAGAATAGGACAATGTGTTACTGTACATGTCAATACATCTATTCTAGTCTGATGATGAGGAGGAGGAGGGAGGAGGAGGAGGAGGAGGAGGAGGAATAGGACAATGTGTTACTGTACATGTCAATACATCTATTCTAGTCTGATGAGGAGGAGGAGGAGGAGGAGGAGGAGGAGGAGGAGAGGACAATGTGTTACTGTACATGTCAATACATCTATTCTAGTCTGATGAGGAAGAGGAGGAGGAGGAGGAGGAGAGGAGAGAATAGGACAATGTGTTACTGTACATGTCAATACATCTATTCTAGTCTGATGAGGAGGAGGAGGAGGAGGAGGAGAGAATAGGACAATGTGTTACTGTACATGTCAATACATCTATTCTAGTCTGATGATGAGGAGGAGGAGGAGGAGGAGGAGAGGAGAGAATAGGACAATGTGTTACTGTACATGTCAATACATCTATTCTAGTCTGATGATGAGGAGGAGGAGAGGAGGAGGAGGAGGAGGAGGAGGAGGAGGAGGAGGAGGAGAGGAGAGAATAGGACAATGTGTTACTGTACATGTCAATACATCTATTCTAGTCTGATGATGAGGAGGAGAGGAGGAGGAGGAGGAGGAGGAGGAGAGAATAGGACAATGTGTTACTGTACATGTCAATACATCTATTCTAGTCTGATGAGGAGGATGAGGAGAAGGAGGAGGAGGAGAGGAGAGAATAGGACAATGTGTTACTGTACATGTCAATACATCTATTCTAGTCTGATGAGGAGGAGGAGAGGAGGAGGAGGAGATGAGGAGGAGAGAATAGGACAATGTGTTACTGTACATGTCAATACATCTATTCTAGTCTGATGAGGAGGAGGAGGAGGAGGAGGAGAGAATAGGACAATGTGTTACTGTACATGTCAATACATCTATTCTAGTCTGATGATGAGGAGGAGGAGGAGGAGGAGGAGAGGAGAGAATAGGACAATGTGTTACTGTACATGTCAATACATCTATTCTAGTCTGATGAGGAGGAGGAGAGGAGGAGGAGGAGGAGGAGGAGGAGAGAATAGGACAATGTGTTACTGTACATGTCAATACATCTATTCTAGTCTGATGAGGAGGATGAGGAGGAGGAGAGGAGAGAATAGGACAATGTGTTACTGTACATGTCAATACATCTATTCTAGTCTGATGAGGAGGATGAGGAGAAGGAGGAGGAGGAGAGGAGAGAATAGGACAATGTGTTACTGTACATGTCAATACATCTATTCTAGTCTGATGAGGAGGAGGAGGAGGAGGGGGAGGAGGAGAGGAGAGAATAGGACAATGTGTTACTGTACATGTCAATACATCTATTCTAGTCTGATGAGGAGGAGGAGGAGGAGGAGGAGGAGGAGGAGGAGAGAATAGGACAATGTGTTACTGTACATGTCAATACATCTATTCTAGTCTGATGAGGAGGAGGAGAGGAGGAGGAGGAGGAGGAGGAGGAGGAGAGAATAGGACAATGTGTTACTGTACATGTCAATACATCTATTCTAGTCTGATGAGGAGGAGGAGGAGGAGGAGGAGGAGAGGAGGAGAAGAATAGGACAATGTGTTACTGTACATGTCAATACATCTATTCTAGTCTGATGAGGAGGAGGAGGAGGAGGAGGAGAGAATAGGACAATGTGTTACTGTACATGTCAATACATCTATTCTAGTCTGATGAGGAGGAGGAGGAGGAGGAGGAGAGAATAGGACAATGTGTTACTGTACATGTCAATACATCTATTCTAGTCTGATGATGAGGATGAGGAGAAGGAGGAGGAGGAGAGGAGAGAATAGGACAATGTGTTACTGTACATGTCAATACATCTATTCTAGTCTGATGAGGAGGATGAGGAGAAGGAGGAGGAGGAGAGGAGAGAATAGGACAATGTGTTACTGTACATGTCAATACATCTATTCTAGTCTGATGAGGAGGAGGAGGATGATGAGGAGGAGGAGGAGGAGGAGGAGGAGGACAATGTGTTACTGTACATGTCAATACATCTATTCTAGTCTGATGAGGAGGAGGAGGAGGAGGAGGAGGAGGAGGAGGAGAGAATAGGACAATGTGTTACTGTACATGTCAATACATCTATTCTAGTCTGATGATGAGAGGAGGAGGAGGAGGAGGAGGAGGAGGAGGAGGAGGAGGAGGAGAGAATAGGACAATGTGTTACTGTACATGTCAATACATCTATTCTAGTCTGAGGAGGAGGAGGAGGAGGAGGAGGAGGAGGAGGAGGAGAGAATAGGACAATGTGTTACTGTACATGTCAATACATCTATTCTAGTCTGAGGAGGAGGAGGAGGAGGAGGAGGAGAGGAGAGAATAGGACAATGTGTTACTGTACATGTCAATACATCTATTCTAGTCTGATGAGGAGGAGGAGGAGGAGGAGGAGGAGGAGGAGGAGAGGAGAGAATAGGACAATGTGTTACTGTACATGTCAATACATCTATTCTAGTCTGATGAGGAGGAGGAGGAGGAGGAGGAGGAGAGAGATAGGACAATGTGTTACTGTACATGTCAATACATCTATTCTAGTCTGATGAGGAGGAGGAGGAGAGAATAGGACAATGTGTTACTGTACATGTCAATACATCTATTCTAGTCTGATGAGGAGGAGGAGGAGAGGAGGAGGAGGAGGAGGAGGAGGAGGAGGAGGAGGAGAGGAGGAGAGGACAATGTGTTACTGTACATGTCAATACATCTATTCTAGTCTGATGAGGAGGAGGAGGAGGAGGAGGAGAGAATAGGACAATGTGTTACTGTACATGTCAATACATCTATTCTAGTCTGATGAGGAGGAGGAGGAGGAGGAGGAGGAGAGAATAGGACAATGTGTTACTGTACATGTCAATACATCTATTCTAGTCTGATGAGGAGGAGGAGGAGGAGGAGGAGAGAATAGGACAATGTGTTACTGTACATGTCAATACATCTATTCTAGTCTGATGATGAGGAGAGGAGAGGAGGAGGAGGAGAGGAGAGAATAGGACAATGTGTTACTGTACATGTCAATACATCTATTCTAGTCTGATGAGGAGGATGAGGAGAAGGAGGAGGAGGAGAGGAGAGAATAGGACAATGTGTTACTGTACATGTCAATACATCTATTCTAGTCTGATGAGGAGGAGGAGGAGGAGGAGGAGAGAATAGGACAATGTGTTACTGTACATGTCAATACATCTATTCTAGTCTGAGGAGGAGGAGGAGGAGGAGGAGGAGGAGGAGAGGAGAGAATAGGACAATGTGTTACTGTACATGTCAATACATCTATTCTAGTCTGATGAGGAGGAGGAGGAGGAGGAGGAGGAGAGAATAGGACAATGTGTTACTGTACATGTCAATACATCTATTCTAGTCTGATGAGGAGGAGGAGGAGGAGGAGGAGAGGAGAGGACAATGTGTTACTGTACATGTCAATACATCTATTCTAGTCTGATGAGGAGGAGGAGGAGGAGGAGGAGGAGGAGGAGGAGAGGCGAGAATAGGACAATGTGTTACTGTACATGTCAATACATCTATTCTAGTCTGATGAGGAGGAGGAGGAGGAGGAGGAGGAGAGGAGAGAATAGGACAATGTGTTACTGTACATGTCAATACATCTATTCTAGTCTGATGATGAGGAGGAGGAGGAGGAGGAGGAGGAGGAGGAGGAGAGAATAGGACAATGTGTTACTGTACATGTCAATACATCTATTCTAGTCTGAGGAGGAGGAGGAGGAGGAGGAGGAGGAGGAGGAGGAGGAGAGAATAGGACAATGCGTTACTGTACATGTCAATACATCTATTCTAGTCTGAGGAGGAGGAGGAGGAGGAGGAGGAGGAGAGGAGAGAATAGGACAATGTGTTACTGTACATGTCAATACATCTATTCTAGTCTGATGAGGAGGAGGAGGAGGAGGAGGAGGAGGAGAGGAGAGAATAGGACAATGTGTTACTGTACATGTCAATACATCTATTCTAGTCTGATGAGGAGGAGGAGGAGGAGGAGGAGGAGAGAATAGGACAATGTGTTACTGTACATGTCAATACATCTATTCTAGTCTGATGAGGAGGAGGAGGAGAGAATAGGACAATGTGTTACTGTACATGTCAATACATCTATTCTAGTCTGATGAGGAGGAGGAGGAGAGGAGGAGGAGGAGGAGGAGGAGGAGGAGGAGGAGGAGGAGAGGACAATGTGTTACTGTACATGTCAATACATCTATTCTAGTCTGATGAGGAGGAGGAGGAGGAGGAGGAGAGGAGAGGACAATGTGTTACTGTACATGTCAATACATCTATTCTAGTCTGATGAGGAGGAGGAGGAGGAGGAGGAGGAGGAGGAGAGGCGAGAATAGGACAATGTGTTACTGTACATGTCAATACATCTATTCTAGTCTGATGAGGAGGAGGAGGAGGAGGAGGAGGAGAGGAGAGAATAGGACAATGTGTTACTGTACATGTCAATACATCTATTCTAGTCTGATGATGAGGAGGAGGAGGAGGAGGAGGAGGAGGGAGGAGGAGGAGGAGAGAATAGGACAATGTGTTACTGTACATGTCAATACATCTATTCTAGTCTGAGAGGAGGAGGAGGAGGAGGAGGAGGAGGAGGAGGAGGAGGAGAGAAGAGAATAGGACAATGTGTTACTGTACATGTCAATACATCTATTCTAGTCTGAGGAGGAGGAGGAGGAGGAGGAGGAGGAGAGAGAGAATAGGACAATGTGTTACTGTACATGTCAATACATCTATTCTAGTCTGATGAGGAGGAGGAGGAGGAGGAGGAGGAGGAGAGGAGAGAATAGGACAATGTGTTACTGTACATGTCAATACATCTATTCTAGTCTGATGAGGAGGAGGAGGAGGAGGAGGAGGAGAGAATAGGACAATGTGTTACTGTACATGTCAATACATCTATTCTAGTCTGATGAGGAGGAGGAGGAGAGAATAGGACAATGTGTTACTGTACATGTCAATACATCTATTCTAGTCTGATGAGGAGGAGGAGGAGAGGAGGAGGAGGAGGAGGAGGAGGAGGAGGAGGAGGAGGAGAGGACAATGTGTTACTGTACATGTCAATACATCTATTCTAGTCTGATGAGGAGGAGGAGGAGGAGGAGGAGGAGAGAATAGGACAATGTGTTACTGTACATGTCAATACATCTATTCTAGTCTGATGAGGAGGAGGAGGAGGAGGAGGAGGAGAGAATAGGACAATGTGTTACTGTACATGTCAATACATCTATTCTAGTCTGATGATGAGGATGAGGAGAAGGAGGAGGAGGAGAGGAGAGAATAGGACAATGTGTTACTGTACATGTCAATACATCTATTCTAGTCTGATGAGGAGGAGGAGGAGGAGGAGGAGGAGGAGGAGGAGGAGGAGGAGAGAATAGGACAATGTGTTACTGTACATGTCAATACATCTATCTAGTCTGATGAGGAGGAGGAGAGGAGGAGGAGGAGGAGGAGGAGAGAATAGGACAATGTGTTACTGTACATGTCAATACATCTATTCTAGTCTGATGAGGAGGAGGAGGAGGAGGAGGAGAGAATAGGACAATGTGTTACTGTACATGTCAATACATCTATTCTAGTCTGATGAGGAGGAGGAGGAGGAGGAGGAGAGAGAATAGGACAATGTGTTACTGTACATGTCAATACATCTATTCTAGTCTGATGAGGAGGAGGAGGAGGAGGAGGAGAGAATAGGACAATGTGTTACTGTACATGTCAATACATCTATTCTAGTCTGATGATGAGGATGAGGAGAAGGAGGAGGAGGAGAGGAGAGAATAGGACAATGTGTTACTGTACATGTCAATACATCTATTCTAGTCTGATGAGGAGGATGAGGAGAAGGAGGAGGAGGAGAGGAGAGAATAGGACAATGTGTTACTGTACATGTCAATACATCTATTCTAGTCTGATGAGGAGGAGGAGGAGGAGGAGGAGAGAATAGGACAATGTGTTACTGTACATGTCAATACATCTATTCTAGTCTGAGGAGGAGGAGGAGGAGGAGGAGGAGGAGGAGGAGGAGAGGAGAGAATAGGACAATGTGTTACTGTACATGTCAATACATCTATTCTAGTCTGATGAGGAGGAGGAGGAGGAGGAGGAGGAGAGAATAGGACAATGTGTTACTGTACATGTCAATACATCTATTCTAGTCTGATGAGGAGGAGGAGGAGGAGGAGGAGAGGAGAGGACAATGTGTTACTGTACATGTCAATACATCTATTCTAGTCTGATGAGGAGGAGGAGGAGGAGGAGGAGGAGGAGGAGAGGAGAGAATAGGACAATGTGTTACTGTACATGTCAATACATCTATTCTAGTCTGATGAGGAGGAGGAGGAGGAGGAGGAGGAGAGGAGAGAATAGGACAATGTGTTACTGTACATGTCAATACATCTATTCTAGTCTGATGATGAGGAGGAGGAGGAGGAGGAGGAGGAGGAGGAGGAGGAGGGAGGAGAGAATAGGACAATGTGTTACTGTACATGTCAATACATCTATTCTAGTCTGAGGAGGAGGAGGAGGAGGAGGAGGAGGAGGAGGAGAGAATAGGACAATGCGTTACTGTACATGTCAATACATCTATTCTAGTCTGAGGAGGAGGAGGAGGAGGAGGAGGAGGAGAGGAGAGAATAGGACAATGTGTTACTGTACATGTCAATACATCTATTCTAGTCTGATGAGGAGGAGGAGGAGGAGGAGGAGGAGGAGAGGAGAGAATAGGACAATGTGTTACTGTACATGTCAATACATCTATTCTAGTCTGATGAGGAGGAGGAGGAGGAGGAGGAGAGAATAGGACAATGTGTTACTGTACATGTCAATACATCTATTCTAGTCTGATGAGGAGGAGGAGGAGAGAATAGGACAATGTGTTACTGTACATGTCAATACATCTATTCTAGTCTGATGAGGAGGAGGAGGAGGAGGAGGAGGAGGAGGAGGAGGAGGAGGAGGAGGAGGAGGAGGAGGAGGAGAGGACAATGTGTTACTGTACATGTCAATACATCTATTCTAGTCTGATGAGGAAGGGGGAGGAGGAGGAGGAGAGAATAGGACAATGTGTTACTGTACATGTCAATACATCTATTCTAGTCTGATGAGGAGGAGGAGGAGGAGGAGGAGAGGATAGGACAATGTGTTACTGTACATAGAGAGGAGAGGGGGAGCTTCTGGATGGTCACCATTCACACCCTGCTGTAAATCTCTAGAGGGGGAAACTTTCTCTCTCTACCCTCCAATATTGGACTAAAATAATGTATTTTGTCTCCAGACTGTTGCCAAACCTTTAACATCCAAAAAAGTGGATAATGGAACAAACATTCTAACATTAAGAATTTGGGGAATGTTCAGTGGGGAGATGTAGAAAACTAATGTCATATTGTTTCTTATTTTGTGATATCATTAAAAAGTGTATGGATGAAATACTGTCACTGGGAAAGGATACCCCTTTATCTGTCAAGTTGTCTATGTGATATGAACAATGATGAAAGTATTTCTGTTAAGATGGGAATGTGATGTTAGGAGTCATAAGATATAACTTCTAATCATATTCTTTGCACATTAAGCAGCCACGCCCCGAGTGAGGTCAGAAGAGCGTGTCAGTGTGATGGAACAGTCCTTTTCGACCAGACTGCTTAAAAGGACTTGCTAAGAATTAACATACCAGACCAGAACATTGCCAGGTTGCTGCTGTGCGTGTAAAGTGGTCTGGATCCTGAACCCTGAATAATCATCACGAGGCCAGACAATCAATGCTGCGAATCGAATTGGGACCATCATACGAAGCTGCAAACCATCCCATCCTACTACGAGTCTCAAATCACCTGTTTTATCCTTTTAATAAGCTAGTAAATAAATTATTCAACCAATTGGTGTGGTACTGAATCACAAGTGAGGCTGGGTTATTTGCAGATCCAAGAAGGTTACGACTGTTCAGAATGATGATAATGATACGAGGTAATGATTTATAAGATTAATGTTTATCGATGAAATAGATATATACCTTCTAGGAGTTTAATTCAGGAGATGGTAAATCTTTAAACAACCTCTTCCCGTGGTGCCCCAAATTCCTAATGAGTTCATTGTTACATGACACATAATTTAAATCGGATAACAATTAAACCTTATTAGTGGATTAAATAAATAACAGTCATCAGATTAATGAAAGTAAAGTCACGATACAAGACCATCAGGTTTGAATGAACTGTTTTGTCTTGTAGTAATGGGGTGCATGTCTGTATTTCCTTAAATATTTTTTTTTTTTTGGGGGTCAGTTTTGCCCAACATAACAGGTGGCTCAGATAGATCGACTCAAACTGCATTCCTGATTTCTGGAACTGTTTAGCTTATCTGTGTAATATTGTCCTTGTGTTTTAAATGTGGTTGTTTCAGTGCCTTTAGGTCAACTCCAAGCGAGTTGTCATGTGCCTTTTACTGAGGAGTTGCTTCCTTAATGGCCACTCTCCATAACTGCCTGATTGGTCTGAGAGTCTTTAGGTGCTTTTTGGCAAACTCCAAACAAGCTGTCATGTGCCTTTTTACTTCTACCATTAAGGCCTGATTGGTGGAGTGCTGCAGAGATGGTGGTCCTTCTGGAAGGTTCTCCCATCTCCACAGAGTAACTCTGGAGCTCTGTCAGAGTGACCATTGGGTTCTTGGTCACCTCCCTGAACAAGGTCCTTCTCCATCTCCAGGAAGAGTCTTTGTGGTTCCAAACTTCATCCATTTCAGAATGATGGAGGCCACTGTGTTCTTGGGGACATTCAATGCTGCAGACATTTTTTGGTACCCTTCCCCAGATCTGTGCCTGTCTGGGTGATCTGACAGGCACTGTCAACTGTGGGACCTTATATAGACAGGTGTGTGCCTTTCCAAATCATGTCCAATCAATTGAATTTACCACAGGTGGACTCCAATCAAGTTGTTGAAACTTCTCAAGGATGATCAATGGAAACAGGATGCACCTGAGCTTAATTTCGAGTCTCATAGCAAAGGGTCTGAATACTTATTTAAATAGTATTTCTGTTTTTTATACATTTGCAAACATTTCTAAAATCCTGTTTTAAAAAAAATCAATTTTAGAATAAGGCTGTAACAAAACAAAATGTGGAAAAAGTCAAGGGGTCGGAATACTTTCTAAATGCACTGTATACCACATACCCTGAGGTGCCTGACTGCTATTACAAGCTGCTTACCAACGCAATTAGGAGAGTAAAAGTACATGTTTTGTCATATATGGTATACATAAGGGAAAACGGTTCTGTACATTACCTTGGTAAATAATAGATGACGCAGCCAGACGTACTTTAGATTACCACACGTGTCTGCAATTACCTCGCTGTGTGGCCTTATCCGTCCCCCTATTGTTTGTGGAGAAAATATGCTCTGATGAAGGTCGACAGACCGAAAGCTCAGCTATATTAAAATACATTTGACTGGAAGTGTGTGTAGACTTTTCCCTTTTTCTCCAAGGTGTCATGACGCTGGCCTGGGGGATAGGTCATAAATACCTCGTCCCCCCTTTTTCCTCTCTCTACCCTACTGAGGTTACATTTACAAAACCCCTTGGTTAACATAGAGATTCTGGGAACATCAGAAGTTGGGGGGAAATGAACTATATTCTGGTAATCCGACCAATGGAACATATGCAGTGGTACTTAATGAATATGATGCCAGTTCGGTCATCTGAAACATTCTCATCAATGATAAGATGACAAACTCTACAGTGGAAAGTCTACACATCAGAGTTATCGGATTCACATGGTCTGCCCACTTCGTCTGCCCACGTGTTCTCGCACACCCCGAGAGCTTCTGGTCAGCGGGGTGGTGGCACCGGGATCCTCATCTCTCCCAAGTGGTCATTCTCTCTTTCTCCCCTTACCCATCTGTCTATCGCCTCCTTTGAATTCCATGCTGTCACAGTTACCAGCCCTTTCAAGCTTAACATCCTTATCATTTATCGCCCTCCAGGTTCCCTCGGAGAGTTCATCAATGAGCTTGATGCCTTGATAAGCTCCTTTCCTGAGGACGGCTCACCTCTCACAGTTCTGGGCGACTTTAACCTCCCCATGTCTACCTTTGACTCATTCCTCTCTGCCTCCTTCTTTCCACTCCTCTCCTCTTTTGACCTCACCCTCTCACCTTCCCCCCCTACTCACAAGGCAGGAAATACGCTCGACCTCATCTTTACTAGATGCTGTTCTTCCACTAACCTCATTGCAACTCCTCCAAGTCTCCGACCACTACCTTATATCCTTTTCCCTCTCGCTCTCATCCAACACTTCCCACACTGCCCCTACTGGATGGTATCGCGCCGTCCCAACCTTCGCTCTCTCTCCCCGCTACTCTCTCCTCTTCCATCCTATCATCTCTTCCCTCTGCTCAAACCTTCTCCAACCTATCTCCTGATTCTGCCTCCTCAACCCTCCTCTCCCCCCCTTTCTGCATCCTTTGACTCTCTATGTCCCCTATCCTCCAGGCCGGTTCGGTCCTCCCCTCCCGCTCCGTGGCTCGACGACTCTTTGCGAGCTCACAGAACAGGGCTCCGGGCAGCCGAGCGGAAATGGAGGAAAACTCGCCTCCCTGCGGACCTGGCATCCTTTCACTTCCTCCTCTCTACATTTTCCTCTTCTCTCTCTGCTGCTAAAGCCACTTTCTACCACTCTAAATTCCAAGCATCTGCCTCTAACCCTAGGAAGCTCTTTGCCACCTTCTCCTCCCTCCTGAATCCTCCTCCCTCCCCCCCTCCTCCCTCTCTGCAGATGACTTCGTCAACCATTTTGAAAAGAAGGTCGACGACATCCGATCCTCGTTTGCTAAGTCAAACGACACCGCTGGTTCTGCTCACACTGCCCTACCCTGTGCTCTGACCTCTTTCTCCCCTCTCTCTCCAGATGAAATATCGCGTCTTGTGACGGCCGGCCGCCCAACAACCTGCCCGCTTGACCCTATCCCCTCCTCTCTTCTCCAGACCATTTCCGGAGACCTTCTCCCTTACCTCACCTATCAACTCATCCCTGACCGCTGGCTACGTCCCTTCCGTCTTCAAGAGAGCGAGAGTTGCACCCCTTCTGAAAAAACCTACACTCGATCCCTCCGATGTCAACAACTACAGACCAGTATCCCTTCTTTCTTTTCTCTCCAAAACTCTTGAACGTGCCGTCCTTGGCCAGCTCTCCCGCTATCTCTCTCAGAATGACCTTCTTGATCCAAATCAGTCAGGTTTCAAGACTAGTCATTCAACTGAGACTGCTCTTCTCTGTATCACGGAGGCGCTCCGCACTGCTAAAGCTAACTCTCTCTCCTCTGCTCTCATCCTTCTAGACCTATCGGCTGCCTTCGATACTGTGAACCATCAGATCCTCCTCTCCACCCTCTCCGAGTTGGGCATCTCCGGCGCGGCCCACGCTTGGATTGCGTCCTACCTGACAGGTCGCTCCTACCAGGTGGCGTGGCGAGAATCTGTCTCCTCACCACGCGCTCTCACCACTGGCGTCCCCAGGGCTCTGTTCTAGGCCCTCTCCTATTCTCGCTATACACCAAGTCACTTGGCTCTGTCATAACCTCACATGGTCTCTCCTATCATTGCTATGCAGACGACACACAATTAATCTTCTCCTTTCCCCCTTCTGATGACCAGGTGGTGAATCGCATCTCTGCATGTCTGGCAGACATATCAGTGTGGATGACGGATCACCACCTCAAGCTGAACCTCGGCAAGACGGAGCTGCTCTTCCTCCCGGGAAGGACTGCCCGCTCCATGATCTCGCCATCACGGTTGACAACTCCATTGTGTCCTCCTCCCAGAGCGCTAAGAACCTTGGCGTGATCCTGGACAACACCCTGTCGTTCTCAACTAACATCAAGGCGGTGGCCCGTTCCTGTAGGTTCATGCTCTACAACATCCGCAGAGTACGACCCTGCCTCACACAGGAAGCGGCGCAGGTCCTAATCCAGGCACTTGTCATCTCCCGTCTGGATTACTGCAACTCGCTGTTGGCTGGGCTCCCTGCCTGTGCCAGTAAACCCCTACAACTCATCCAGAACGCCGCAGCCCGTCTGGTGTTCAACCTTCCCAAGTTCTCTCACGTCACCCCGCTCCTCCGCTCTCTCCACTGGCTTCCAGTTGAAGCTCGCATCCGCTACAAGACCATGGTACTTGCCTACGGAGCTGTGAGGGGAACGGCACCTCAGTACCTCCAGGCTCTGATCAGGCCCTACACCCAAACAAGGGCACTGCGGTCATCCACCTCTGGCCTGCTCGCCTCCCTACCACTGAGGAAGTACAGTTCCCGCTCAGCCCAGTCAAAACTGTTCGCTGCTCTGGCCCCCCAATGGTGGAACAAACTCCCTCACGACGCCAGGACAGCGGAGTCAATCACCACCTTCCGGAGACACCTGAAACCCCACCTCTTTAAGGAATACCTAGGATAGGATAAAGTAATCCCTCTCACCCCCTTAAAAGATTTAGATGCACTACTGTTCCACTGGATGTCATAAGGTGAATGCACCAATTTGTAAGTCGCTCTGGATAAGAGCGTCTGCTAAATGACTTAAATGTAAATGTAATGTATTGTTGTTCAATTTAAATGTTTGAATATGAAATTATTCGTGATGGGATGAAATGTGATTTTAGCTTCTAAAATGCGAGACTTGGGTTTTCATGAGTGAATTAGTCCCGACTCAGTGGCCCACGTGAAGAGACAAAGGTTGTAAACTATGAAACACACCCCTTTTCTCACTCCACTATATAAGCCCTTGACGAAAATATAACCTCCTGTTCCGAGGATGTGAGGACGACGGTCCGATGTCAGAATGGTTCAGATAATAACTACAGAACGAAGCCAACATCAGCGTGAGCTTTGGTTGCGAATGGTATGAACTTTGAACTCTTATTCACTACAGAAGTGATACCTCCTAGCCGTTGAGTTAGCAGATGCAACGAGGGTTAGGAAGGAACAGACAGAGTATCCCGTCTACCACACAACAACGTTACTACAACGTATTCAATTGACAACCAGAGATATTCTTCAAAGGACAAAGGACTCGGTTTGGCAACACGGCCTTCCATCTCCCACCAACCTACCGAAGCGCAGCTCAGAGTAAATATATATTGCATTTTCCTTTTGGAAATGGGCAGTTATTTAGAATGCATAAGATACTGTATTTACGATAGCACAGCTTCTTAATACATGATTAAACCCAATTTTGTACTGCTGATTAAAAGTGTTAGCCAGTGTTCGTGCAGATAACCAAGAATTTACAACTTTCAGATGAGACTGAATTAAGGTGACGATTAATATTGACTGTGTATGTAAACTTCCAACTGTACAAAAAGTATGTTTAAACTCAACCTCCATGGGCGTGGTCTAACTGCTGACCTACTACCCCTGAACCCAGCAGTGTGGTGTGGTCCTACCTCCTCGGGCGTGGCCTGACCCCTGACCCCAGCAGTGTGGTGTGGTCCTACCTCCTCAGGCATGGCCTGACCCCTGACCTCTGACCCCAGCAGTGTGGGTGTGGTCCTACCTCCTCAGGCGTGGCCTGACCCCTGACCCCAGCAGTGTGGGTGTGGTCCTACCTCCTCGGGCGTGGTCTGACCCCTGACCTCTGACCCCAGCAGTGTGGGTGTGGTCCTACCTCCTCAGGCGTGGCCTGACCCCTGACCCCAGCAGTGTGGGTGTGGTCCTACCTCCTCAGGCGTGGCCTGACCCCTGACCCCAGCAGTGTGGGTGTGGTCCTACCTCCTCAGGCGTGGCCTGACCCCTGACCCCAGCAGTGTGGATGTGGTCCTACCTCCTCGGGTGTTGCTACAAAGTTGATGGCGGTGTAGTAGCGGTCGTCCTCCTGAGACAGACTGAAGGTGAACTGGTAGTCTATCAGCAGGGTGTCTGGTAGGGAGATAAACACAGCTACATGTTAGAACAGCGCTCGTCCTCCTGAGACAGACTGAAGGTGAACTGGTAGTCTATCAGCAGAGTGTCTGGTAGGGAGATAAACACAGCTACATGTTAGCACAGCGGTCGTCCTCCTGAGACAGACTGAAGGTGAACTGGTAGTCTATCAGCAGGGTGTCTGGTAGGGAGATAAACACAGCTACATGTTAGAACAGCGCTCGTCCTCCTGAGACAGACTGAAGGTGAACTGGTAGTCTATCAGCAGAGTGTCTGGTAGGGAGATAAACACAGCTACATGTTAGCACAGCAGACAGACTGAAGGTGAACTGGTAGTCTATCAGCAGGGTGTCTGGTAGGGAGATAAACACAGCTACATGTTAGAACAGCGGTCGTCCTCCTGAGACAGACTGAAGGTGGACTGGTAGTCTATCAGCAGGGTGTCTGGTAGGGAGATAAACACTATTTTGTGGGACTGGAGACGTTTCTTCTACCAGCTGTGGTGTGAACAATAGGGAAACGCTGAGCCTACACATCACCATGGGGGAAACATGGATTACGATGCATTTCAGAATTTCATGTTTACAACATGTAAAGACCTACATCACTATACTGACAGCATGTATACTGACAGCATGTATACTGACAGCATGTATACTGACAACATGTATACTGACAGCATGTATACTGACATGACAGCATGTATACTGACAGCGTGTATACTGACAGCATGTATACTGACAGCATGTCCGTTGCCTATAAAGACCTACATCACTATACTGACAGCATGTATACTGACAGCATGTATACTGACAGCATGTCCGTTGCCTATAAAGACCTACATCACTATACTGACAGCATGTATACTGACAGCATGTCCGTTGCCTATAAAGACCTACATCACTATACTGACAGCATGTATACTGACAGCATGTCCGTTGCCTATAAAGACCTACATCACTATACTGACAGCATGTATACTGACAGCATGTCCGTTGCCTATAAAGACCTACATCACTATACTGACAGCATGTATACTGACAGCATGTATACTGACAGCATGTCCGTTGCCTATAAAGACCTACATCACTATACTGACAGCATGTATACTGACAGCATGTATACTGACAGCATGTCCGCTGCCTGTAAAGACCTACATCACTATACTGACAGCATGTATACTGACAGCATGTCCGTTGCCTATAAAGACCTACATCACTATACTGACAGCATGTATACTGACAGCATGTCCGTTGCCTGTAAAGACCTACATCACTATACTGACAGCATGTATACTGACAGCATGTCCGTTGCCTGTAAAGACCTACATCACTATACTGACAGCGTGTATACTGACAGCATGTATACTGACAGCATGTATACTGACAGCATGTATACTGACAGCATGTATACTGACAGCGTGTATACTGACAGCATGTATACTGACAGCGTGTATACTGACAGCATGTATACTGACAGCATGTATACTGACAGCGTGTATACTGACATGACAGCATGTATACTGACAGCATGTATACTGACAGCGTGTATACT
Organism: Oncorhynchus nerka; assembly: GCF_034236695.1. Classification (NCBI taxonomy): domain Eukaryota; kingdom Metazoa; phylum Chordata; class Actinopteri; order Salmoniformes; family Salmonidae; genus Oncorhynchus; species Oncorhynchus nerka. The sequence continues at coordinate 92,333,022 of NC_088407.1, forward strand.
GACAGCATGTATACTGACAGCATGTATACTGACAGCGTGTATACTGACAGCATGTATACTGACAGCATGTATACTGACAGCGTGTATACTGACAGCATGTATACTGACAGCATGTATACTGACAGCATGTATACTGACAGCGTGTATACTGACAGCGTGTATACTGACAGCATGTATACTGACAGCATGTATACTGACAGTGTGTATACTGACATGACAGCATGTATACTGACAGCATGTATACTGACAGTGTGTATACTGACAGCATGTATACTGACAGCGTGTATACTGACAGCGTGTATACTGACAGCATGTATACTGACAGCGTGTATACTGACAGCATGTATACTGACAGCGTGTATACTGACAGCGTGTATACTGACAGCGTGTATACTGACAGCATGTATACTGACAGCATGTTCGTTGCCAAAAGGACATATTTTGAGGTGTGTTACAACATTCATTTAAAAATCCGAAAACGTACGATTTTTTGGGTCACTGGCCACTGGTATGTTTTTCAACATTTAATTTAAATGAAAAGCTGAAATGTCTTCAGTCAATAAGGGTTTCACCATGAGGCCAATATTTACTTTAAAAAAGTTAGAGTTTAATCATTGTATTTGTATTAGTTATTTACCCACTGTTCCACTGTTCCTAGACCAGTTAACCCACTGTTCCTAGACCAGTTAACCCACTGTTCCTAGACCAGTTTACCCACTGTTCCTAGACCAGTTAACCCACTGTTCCTAGACCAGTTAACCCACTGTTCCTAGACCAGTTAACCCACTGTTCCTAGACCAGTTAACCCACTGTTCCTAGACCAGTTAACCCACTGTTCCTAGACCAGTTAACCCACTGTTCCTAGACCAGTTAACCCACTGTTCCTAGACCAGTTAACCCACTGTTCCTAGGCCAGTTAACCCACTGTTCCTAGACCAGTTAACCCACTGTTCCTAGACCAGTTAACCCACTGTTCCTAGACCAGTTAACCCACTGTTCCTAGGCCAGTTAACCCACTGTTCCTAGACCAGTTAACCCACTGTTCCTAGACCAGTTAACCCACTGTTCCTAGACCAGTTAACCCACTGTTCCTAGACCAGTTAACCCACTGTTCCTAGACCAGTTAACCCACTGTTCCTAGACCAGTTAACCCCACTGTTCCTAGACCAGTTAACCCACTGTTCCTAGACCAGTTAACCCACTGTTCCTAGGCCGTCATTGTAAATAAGAATTTGTTTTAACTGACTTACCTAGTTAAATAAAGGTTACCATTTTTAATTTTTTTTATAAATAAATATGTTCCTGCCAAGGCATCAGCTACTCTTCCTGGGGTTTATTATGGATCCCCATTAGTTCCTGTCAAGGCAGCAGTTACTCTTCCTGGGGTTTATTATGGATCCCCATTAGTTCCTGTCAAGGCAGCAGCTACTCTTCCTGGGGTTTATTACGGATCCCCATTAGTTCCTGCCAAGACAGCAGCTACTCTTCCTGGGGTTTATTATGGATCCCCATTAGTTCCTGCCAAGACAGCAGCTACTCTTCCTGGGGTTTATTACGGATCCCCATTAGTTCCTGCCAAGGCAGCAGCTACTCTTCCTGGGGTTTATTATGGATCCCCATTAGTTCCTGCCAAGGCAGCAGCTACTCTTCCTGGGGTTTATTATGGATCCCCATTAGTTCCTGCCAAGGCAGCAGCTACTCTTCCTGGGGTTTATTATGGATCCCCATTAATTCCTGCCAAGGCAGCAGTTACTCTTCCTGGGGTTTATTATGGATCCCCATTAGTTCCTGCCAAGGCAGCAGCTACTCTTCCTGGGATTTATTAAGGATCCCCATTAGTTCCTGCCAAGGCAGCAGCTACTCTTCCTGGGGTTTATTATGGATCCCCATTAGTTCCTGTCAAGGCAGCAGCTACTCTTCCTGGGGTTTATTACGGATCCCCATTAGTTCCTGCCAAGACAGCAGCTACTCTTCCTGGGGTTTATTATGGATCTCCATTAGTTCCTGCCAAGACAGCAGCTACTCTTCCTGGGGTTTATTACGGATCCCCATTAGTTCCTGCCAAGACAGCAGCTACTCTTCCTGGGGTTTATTATGGATCCCCATTAGTTCCTGCCAAGACAGCAGCTACTCTTCCTGGGGTTTATTACGGATCCCCATTAGTTCCTGCCAAGGCAGCAGCTACTCTTCCTGGGGTTTATTATGGATCCCCATTAGTTCCTGCCAAGGCAGCAGCTACTCTTCCTGGGGTTTATTATGGATCCCCATTAGTTCCTGCCAAGGCAGCAGCTACTCTTCCTGGGGTTTATTATGGATCCCCATTAATTCCTGCCAAGGCAGCAGTTACTCTTCCTGGGGTTTATTATGGATCCCCATTAGTTCCTGCCAAGGCAGCAGCTACTCTTCCTGGGATTTATTAAGGATCCCCATTAGTTCCTGCCAAGGCAGCAGCTACTCTTCCTGGGGTTTATTATGGATCCCCATTAGTTCCTGCCAAGGCAGCAGCTACTCTGCCAAGGCAGCAGCTACTTTTTCTCATCAATTTCTCTCAGCCAATCATCAGTCATGTGTGTAAGTGCTGTGCTTGTTGAATGTCCTTCCCTATCAGCATGCTGAAAGTCTGTTGTCAATTGGTTTACTGTAAAATAGCATTGTATCTGGTCAAACACAATTTTTTCCAAGGTTCACTAATGGTTGGTAACAGGCTGTTTGGTCGACTATTTGAGCCTGTAAAGTGTTCACTATTCTTAGATAGCGGAATGACTTTAGCTTCCCTCCAGGTCTGAGGGCACACACTTTCTAGCAGGCTTAAATTGAAGATGTGGCAAATAGGAGTGGGAATATCGTCCACTATTATCCTCAGTCATTTTCCATCCAGATTTTTGGATCTTGGTGGCTCGTCATTGATAGACAACAATAATTTTTTTCACCTCTTTCACACTTACGGATTTCAAAAGTACAATGCTTGTCTTTCAAAATGTATTCAGATATACTTGGGTGTGTAGTGCCAGTGTTTGTTGCTGGCATGTCATGCCGAAGTTCGCTAATCTTTCCAACGAAAAAAACATTCAAAGTGCTGTAGTTGGTAATTTCAGTGGGATTTGTGATGAATTAACCATCTGATTCAATGAATGTTGGAACTCATCTTTTTGCCCAGATTTCATATATATCCAAAGCTTTTTACCATCATTCTGTCATTTATCGTTCTTTCAGTGTTGGTTCTTCTTCTTTTTATTCAGTTTAGTCACATGATTTGTCAATTTGCAGTACATTTGCCAATCTGTTGTGCTGACAGACATATTTACCATTCCTTTGCATCATCCCTCTCAACCATACCATTTATAAATTCCTCATCAACCCACGAGGATTTAACAGTTTTTTTTTTTTTTTTTTACAGTCATTTATTAATGGGGGCTTATTAGTAACTGGAATAATTATTTTCATAAATGTGTCAAGTGCAGCATCTGTTTGCTCCTCATTACACACCACGGACCAACAACTATTCTTTACATCATCAACATAGGAATCCCTACAAAACTTATTGTAATGACCTCTTATACACTATATTAGGCCCAGCCTTTGGAACTGTGGTTTTCCTAGATATGGCTACTATACTGTGATCACTACATCCTATGGATCTGGATACTGCTTTCAAGCACATTTCTGCAGCATTAGTAAAGATGTGATCAGTACACGTTGATGATTTCATTCCTGTGCTGTTTGTAAACTACCCTGGTGGCCAGACTGATAACCTGAAACAGGTTGCAGGCACTGGTTACAGTTTGAATTGTTTTCTTGAGTGGCCAGACTGATAACCTGAAACAGGTTGCAGGCACTGGTTACAGTTTGAATTGTTTTCTTGAGTGGCCAGACTGATAACCTGAAACAGGTTGCAGGCACTGGTTCCAGTTTGAATTGTTTTCTTGAGTGGCCAGACTGATAACCTGAAACAGGTTGCAGACACTAGTTACAGTTTGAATTGTTTTCTTGAGTGGCCAGACTGATAACCTGAAACAGGTTGCAGACACTAGTTACAGTTTGAATTGTTTTCTTGAGTGGCCAGACTGATAACCTGAAACAGGTTGCAGGCACTGGTTACAGTTTGAATTGTTTTCTTGAGTGGCCAGACTGATAACCTGAAACAGGTTGCAGGCACTGGTTACAGTTTGAATTGTTTTCTTGAGTGGCCAGACTGATAACCTGAAACAGGTTGCAGGCACTGGTTACAGTTTGAATTGTTTTCTTGAGTGGCCAGACTGATAACCTGAAACAGGTTGCAGGCACTGGTTACAGTTTGAATTGTTTTCTTGAGTGGCCAGACTGATAACCTGAAACAGGTTGCAGGCACTGGTTCCAGTTTGAATTGTTTTCTTGAGTGGCCAGACTGATAACCTGAAACAGGTTGCAGACACTGGTTACAGTTTGAATTGTTTTCTTGAGTGGCCAGACTGATGAAAGCCAGTCAATATTTACATCACCCAGAAAATATACCTCTCTGTTGATATCACATACAATATCAAGCAATTCACACATTGTATGCAGATACTGACTGTTGGCACTTGGTGGTCTATAGCAGCTTCCCACCAGAATGGGCTTTAGGTGAGGCAGATGAACCTGTAGCCATATTACTACAACAGTATTTAACATTATCCAGATACTGACTGTCTATAGCAGCTTCCCACCAGAATGGGCTTTAGGTGAGGCAGATGAACCTGTAGCCATATTACTACAACAGTATTTAACATTATCCAGATACTGACTGGTCTATAGCAGCTTCCCACCAGAATGGGCTTTAGGTGAGGCAGATGAACCTGTAGCCATATTACTACAACAGTATTTAACATTATCCAGATACTGACTGGTCTATAGCAGCTTCCCACCAGAATGGGCTTTAGGTGAGGCAGGTGAACCTGTAGCCATATTACTACAACAGTATTTAACATTATCCAGATACTGACTGTCTATAGCAGCTTCCCACCAGAATGGGCTTTAGGGGAGGCAGATGAACCTGTAGCCATATTACTACAACAGTATTTAACATTATCCAGATACTGACTGTCTATAGCAGCTTCCCACCAGAATGGGCTTTAGGTGAGGCAGATGAACCTGTAGCCATATTACTACAACAGTATTTAACATTATCCAGATACTGACTGGTCTATAGCAGCGTCCCACCAGAATGGGCTTTAGGTGAGGCAGATGAACCTGTAGCCATATTACTTCACCAGTATTTAACATTATCCAGATACTGACTGTCTATAGCAGCTTCCCACCAGAATGGGCTTTAGGTGAGGCAGATGAACCTGTAGCCATATTACTACAACAGTATTTAACATTATCCAGATACTGACTGGTCTATAGCAGCTTCCCACCAGAATGGGCTTTAGGTGAGGCAGATGAACCTGTAGCCATATTACTACAACAGTATTTAACATGAGATCCTCTCTAAGCTTTACAGGAATGTGGTTCTGAATATAAACAGCAGCACCTCCACCTTTGGCATTTCTGTTTCTTCTGTAGATGTTATAACCATGTATTGCTACCACTGTATCAAAGGTATTAAATCTAAGTGAGTTTCAGAGATAGTCAGAATATGAATGTCATCGTCAAATTATTGACTTCATAGACCTTGTTTCTTAAGCTACATATGTTAACGTGTGCTATTTTGAGCACTTTTCTTCTGGGATGTTTGATTCTTTTCATTGCTTTACTGGGAAGCTTAGCAGAAGTAGACATGCTCATGTCATTTATGTTAGTGCAGGGTGAGCTGCACTATGATGAAAATAATCATGGCCTCAAAACCTTCAAGCTGCATACTGGACCCTATTCCAACTAAACTACTGAAAGAGCTGCTTCCTGTGCTTGGCCCTCCTATGTTGAACATAATAAACGGCTCTCTATCCACCGGACGTGTACCAAACTCACTAAAAGTGGCAGTAATAAAGCCTCTCTTGAAAAAGCCAAACCTTGACCCAGAAAATATAAAAAACTATCGGCCTATATCCAATCTTCCATTCCTCTCAACTTTTTTAGAAAAGGCTGTTGTGCAGCAACTCACTGCCTTCCTGAAGACAAACAATGTATACGAAATGCTTCAGTCTGGCTTTAGACCCCATCATAGCACTGAGACTGCACTTATGAAGGTGGTAAATTACCTTTTAATGGCATCAGACCGAGGCTCTGCATCTGTCCTCGTGCTCCTAGACCTTAGTGCTGCTTTTGATACCATCGATCACCACATTCTTTTGGAGAGATTGGAAACCCAAATTGGTCTACACGGACAAGTTCTGGCCTGGTTTAGATCTTATCTGTCGGAAAGATATCAGTTTGTCTCTGTGAATGGCTTGGCCTCTGACAAATCAACTGTACATTTTGGTGTTCCTCAAGGTTCCGTTTTAGGACCACTATTGTTTTCACTATATATTTTACCTCTTGGGGATGTCATTCGAAAACATAAATGTTAACTTTCACTGCTATGCGGATGACACACAGCTGTACATTTCAATGAAACATGGTGAAGCCCCAAAATTGCACTCGCTAGAAGCATGTGTTTCAGACATAAGTGGATGGCTGCAAACTTTCTACTTTTAAACTCGGACAAAACAGAGATGCTTGTTCTAGGTCCCAAGAAACAAAGAGATCTTCTGTTGAGTCTGACAATTAATCTTAATGGTTATACAGTCGTCTCAAATAAAACTGTGAAGGACCTCGGCGTTACTCTGGACCCTGATCTCTCTTTTAACGAACATATCAAGACTGTTTCAAGGACAGCTTTTAACCATCTACGTAACATTGCAAAAATCAGAAACTAACAGTAACTGCAGTACCACTGAACTGAACAAAAACAGCATTCACGATGACAGTAAAAAAAAACTACCTTCGCCCGAGACCCAAATGGCACCCTATCCTCTATATTGTGCATTCCTTTTAACCAGAGGGCACATAGGGCTCTGATCAAAAGTAGTGCACTATATAGGGGAAATGTGCAATTTAAGACACAGCCTCAGTGCGGTGTTCTACTCAGCCGAAGGACTCAGCCGAAGGACTCAGCCTCAGCGCAATGTTCTACTCTGAAGGACTCAGCGTGATGTTCTACACTGAAGGACTCAGCGTGATGTTCTACACTGAAGGACTCAGCCTCAGGGTGATGTTCTACTCTGAAGGACTCAGCCTCAGCGCGATGTTCTACTCTGAAGGACTCAGCGTGATGTTCTACACTGAAGGACTCAGCGTGATGTTCTACACTGAAGGACTCAGCGTGATGTTCTACTCTGAAGGACTCAGCCTCAGCGTGATGTTCTACACTGAAGGACTCAGCGTGATGTTCTACACTGAAGGACTCAGCGTGATGTTCTACTCTGAAGGACTCAGCGTGATGTTCTACACTGAAGGACTCAGCGTGATGTTCTACTCTGAATGTAGACTAGAGTTCCACTTACAGTAACAGGTTCCTTTCAGAGGGTTTCCTTGGTAACGGTTCTCCACCTCACACCTGAGAGAAAAGAGAGGATGAAGTAAGAGAAAAGAGAACGAAAGGAGGACAGTAAATCTATAATGGAGGTGAGAGACAACATGGACAGTAAATCTATAATGGAGGTGAGAGACAACATGAACAGTAAATCTATAATGGAGGTGAGAGACAACATGGACAGTAAATCTATAATGGAGGTTAGAGACAACATGGACAGTAAATCTATAATGGAGGTGAGAGACAACATGGACAGTAAATCTATAATGGAGGTTAGAGACAACATGGACAGTAAATCTATAATGGAGGTTGTTAGAGACAAACTAGAAACAGACTTACTGCTATGTACTAAGTATGCAATATGTATATACTAAGTGTGTAATATCTACTGTAGTGTACTGTAGTGTGTAATATCTACTGTAGTGTACTGTAGTGTGTAATATCTACTGTAGTGTGTAATATCTACTGTAGTGTACTGTAGTGTGTAATATCTACTGTAGTGTGTAATATCTACTGTAGTCTACTGTAGTGTGTAATATCTACTGTAGTGTGTAATATCTACTGTAGTGTGTAATATCTACTGTAGTGTGTAATATCTACTGTAGTGTGTAATATCTACTGTAGTGTGTAATATCTACTGTAATGTACTGTAGTGTGTAATATCTACTGTAGTGTACTGTAGTGTGTAATATCTACTGTAGTGTGTAATATCTACTGTACTGTAGTGTAATATCTACTGTAGTGTACTGTAGTGTAATATCTACTGTAGTGTACTGTAGTGTGTAATATCTACTGTAGTGTACTGTAGTGTGTAATATCTACTGTAGTGTGTAATATCTACTGTAGTGTACTGTAGTGTAATATCTACTGTAGTGTGTAATATCTACTGTAGTGTACTGTGTGTAATATCTACTGTAGTGTGTAATATCTACTGTAGTGTACTGTAGTGTGTAATATCTACTGTAGTGTGTAATATCTACTGTAGTGTGTAATATCTACTGTAGTGTAATATCTACTGTAGTGTGTAATATCTACTGTGTGTAATAGTCTACTGTAGTGTAATATCTACTGTAGTGTGTAATATCTACTGTAGTGTAATATCTACTGTAGTGTGTAATATCTACTGTAGTGTGTAATATCTACTGTAGTGTACTGTAGTGTAATATCTACTGTAGTGTAATATCTACTGTAGTGTGTAATATCTACTGTAAATATATACTGTAGTGTGTAATATCTACTGTAGTGTACTGTAGTGTGTAATATCTACTGTAGTGTGTAATATCTACTGTAGTGTAATATCTACTGTAGTGTGTAATATCTACTGTAGTGTGTAATATCTACTGTAGTGTGTAATATCTACTGTAGTGTGTAATATCTACTGTAGTGTAATATCTACTGTAGTGTAATATCTACTGTAGTAATACTACTGTAGTGTGTAATATCTACTGTAGTGTACTGTAGTGTGTAATATCTACTGTAGTGTACTGTAGTGTGTAATATCTACTGTAGTGTGTAATATCTACTGTAGTGTGTAATATCTACTGTAGTGTACTACTGAGTGTGTAATATCTACTGTAGTGTGTAATATCTACTGTAGTGTAATATCTACTGTAGTGTGTAATATCTACTGTAGTGTACTGTAGTGTGTAATATCTACTGTAGTGTGTAATATCTACTGTAGTGTGTAATATCTACTGTAGTGTAATATCTACTGTAGTGTGTAATATCTACTGTAGTGTGTAATATCTACTGTAGTGTGTAATATCTACTGTAGTGTGTAATATCTACTGTAGTGTAATCTATACTGTAGTGTAATCTATACTGTAGTGTAATATCTACTGTAGTGTACTGTAGTGTGTAATATCTACTGTAGTGTAAATATCGACTGTAGTGTACTGTAGTGTGTAATATCTACTGTAGTGTAATATATACTGTAGTGTACTGTAGTGTGTAATCTACTGTAGTGTACTGTAGTGTGTAATATCTACTGTAGTGTACTGTAGTGTGTAATATCTACTGAAGTAATATCTACTGTAGTGTAATATCTACTGTAGTGTGTAATATCTACTGTAGTGTGTAATATCTACTGTAGTGTGTAATATCTACTGTAGTGTAATATCTACTGTAGTGTGTAATATCTACTGTGTAGTGTAGTAATATCTACTGTAGTGTGTAATATCTACTGTAGTGTGTAATATCTACTGTAGTGTGTAATATCTACTGTAGTGTACTGTAGTGTGTAATATCTACTGTAGTGTGTAATATCTACTGTAGTGTAATATCTACTGTAGTGTGTAGTGTGTAATATCTACTGTAGTGTGTAATATCTACTGTAGTGTAATATCTACTGTAGTGTGTAATATCTACTGTAGTGTGTAATATCTACTGTGTGTAATATGTAGTAATCTACTGTAGTGTGTAATATCTACTGTAGTGTAATATCTACTGTAGTGTGTAATATGTAATATCTACTGTAGTGTACTGTAGTGTGTAATATCTACTGTAGTGTGTAATATCTACTGTAGTGTAATATCTACTGTAGTGTAATATCTACTGTAGTGTGTAATATCTACTGTAGTGTACTATAGTGTGTAATATCTACTGTAGTGTACTCTACTGTAGTGTAATATCTACTGTAGTGTGTAATATACTGTAGTGTAATATCTACTGTAGTGTGTAATATCTACTGTAGTAATATCTACTGTAGTGTAATATCTGTAGTGTGTAATATCTACTGTAGTGTGTAATATCTACTGTAGTGTAATATCTACTGTGTGTAATATCTACTGTAGTGTAATATCTACTGTAGTGTAATATCTACTGTAGTGTGTAATATCTACTGTAGTGTGTAATATCTACTGTAGTGTAAATATCTACTGTAGTGTGTAATATCTACTGTAGTGTAAATATCTACTGTAGTGTGTAATATCTACTGTAGTGTGTAATATCTACTGTAGTGTGTAATATCTACTGTAGTGTGTAATATCTACTGTAGTGTACTGTAGTGTAATATCTACTGTAGTGTGTAATATCTGTAGTGTAGTGTGTAATATCTACTGTAGTGTAATATCTACTGTAGTGTAATATCTACTGTAGTGTGTAATATCTACTGTAGTGTGTAATATCTACTGTAGTGTGTAATATCTACTGTAGTGTGTAATATCTACTGTAGTGTGTAATATCTACTGTAGTGTGTAATATCTACTGTAGTGTAATATCTACTGTAGTGTAATATCTACTGTAGTGTGTAATATCTACTGTAGTGTACTGTAGTGTAATATCTACTGTAGTGTGTAATATCTACTGTAGTGTACTGTAGTGTGTAATATCTACTGTAGTGTGTAATATCTACTGTAGTGTATCTACTGTAGTGTGTAATATCTACTGTAGTGTAATATAGTACTGTAGTATCTACTGTAGTGTGTAATATCTACTGTAGTGTAATATCTACTGTAGTGTGTAATATCTACTGTAGTGTGTAATATATACTGTAGTGTGTATCTACTGTAGTGTGTAATATCTACTGTAGTGTGTAATATCTACTGTAGTGTACTGTAGTGTGTAATATCTACTGTAGTGTGTAATATCTACTGTAGTGTGTAATATCTACTGTAGTGTGTAATATCTACTGTAGTGTGTAATATCTACTGTAGTGTACTGTAGTGTAATATCTACTGTAGTGTAATATCTACTGTAGTGTGTAATATCTACTGTAGTGTGTAGTGTGTAATATCTACTGTAGTGTAATATCTACTGTAGTGTGTAATATCTACTGTAGTACTGTAATATCTACTGTAGTGTGTAATATCTACTGTAGTGTGTAATATCTACTGTAGTGTGTAATATCTACTGTAGTGTGTAATATCTACTGTAGTGTAATATGTACTGTAGTAATATCTACTGTAGTGTAATATAGTGTGTAATATCTACTGTAGTGTAATGTATGTGTAATATCTACTGTAGTGTACTGTAGTGTGTAATATCTACTGTAGTGTGTAATATCTACTGTAGTGTGTAATATCTACTGTAGTGTGTAATATCTACTGTAGTGTGTAATATCTACTGTAGTGTGTAATATCTACTGTAGTGTGTAATATCTACTGTAGTGTGTAATATCTACTGTAGTGTGTAATATCTACTGTAGTGTGTAATATCTACTGTAGTGTAATATCTACTGTAGTGTGTAATATCTACTGTAGTGTACTGTAGTGTGTAATATCTACTGTAGTGTGTAATATCTACTGTAGTGTGTAATATCTACTGTAGTGTACTGTAGTGTGTAATATCTACTGTAGTGTGTAATATCTACTGTAGTGTGTAATATCTACTGTAGTGTACTGTAGTGTGTAATATCTACTGTAGTGTAATATCTACTGTAGTGTGTAATATCTACTGTAGTGTGTAATATCTACTGTAGTGTGTAATATCTACTGTAGTGTGTAATATCTACTGTAGTGTGTAATATCTACTGTAGTGTGTAATATCTACTGTAGTGTGTAATATCTACTGTAGTGTGTAATATCTACTGTAGTGTGTAATATCTACTGTAGTGTGTAATATCTACTGTAGTGTGTAATATCTACTGTAGTGTAGTAGTGTAATATCTACTGTAGTGTAATATCTACTGTAGTGTGTAATATCTACTGTAGTGTAATATCTACTGTAAATATCTACTGTAGTGTGTAATATCTACTGTAGTGTGTAATATCTACTGTAGTGTATATACTGTAGTGTGTAATATCTACTGTAGTGTGTAATATCTACTGTAGTGTGTAATATCTACTGTAGTGTGTAATATCTACTGTAGTGTGTAATATCTACTGTAGTGTGTAATATCTACTGTAGTGTACTGTAGTGTGTAATATCTACTGTAGTGTACTGTAGTGTGTAATATCTACTGTAGTGTAGTGTAATATCTACTGTAGTGTGTAATATCTACTGTAGTGTGTAATATCTACTGTAGTGTGTAATATCTACTGTAGTGTACTGTAGTGTAATATCTACTGTAGTGTAATATCTACTGTAGTGTGTAATATCTACTGTAGTGTACTGTAGTGTGTAATATCTACTGTAGTGTGTAATATCTACTGTAGTGTGTAATATCTACTGTAGTGTGTAATATATACTGTAGTGTAATATCTACTGTAGTGTGTAATATCTGTAGTGTGTAATATCTACTGTAGTGTACTGTAGTGTGTAATATCTACTGTAGTGTGTAATATCTACTGTAGTACTGTAGTGTGTAATATCTACTGTAGTGTGTAATATCTACTGTAGTGTAATATCTACTGTAGTGTGTAATATCTACTGTAGTGTAATATCTACTGTATCTACTGTAGTGTACTGTAGTGTGTAATATCTACTGTAGTGTAATATAGTGTAGTGTAATATCTACTGTAGTGTGTAATATCTACTGTAGTGTGTAATATCTACTGTAGTGTGTAATATCTACTGTAGTGTGTAATATCTACTGTAGTGTGTAATATCTACTGTAGTGTACTGTAGTGTGTAATATCTACTGTAGTGTGTAATATCTACTGTAGTGTGTAATATCTACTGTAGTGTGTAATATCTACTGTAGTGTGTAATATCTACTGTAGTGTACTGTAGTGTGTAATATCTACTGTAGTGTACTGTAGTGTGTAATATCTACTGTAGTGTGTAATATCTGTAGTGTGTAATATCTACTGTAGTGTAATATCTACTGTAGTGTGTAATATCTACTGTAGTGTGTAATATCTACTGTAGTGTGTAATATCTACTGTAGTGTGTAATGTAGTGTGTACTGTAGTGTGTAATATCTACTGTAGTGTACTCTAGTAGTGTAATATCTACTGTAGTGTGTGTAATATCTACTGTAGTGTAATATAAATATCTACTGTAGTGTAATATCTACTGTAGTACTGTAGTGTGTAATATCTACTGTAGTGTGTAATATCTACTGTAGTGTAATATCTACTGTAGTGTGTAATATCTGTAGTGTGTAATATCTACTGTAGTGTGTAATATCTACTGTAGTGTGTAATATCTACTGTAGTGTGTAATATCTACTGTAGTGTGTAATATCTACTGTAGTGTAATATCTGTAGTGTGTAATATCTACTGTAGTGTGTAATATATACTGTAGTGTGTAATATCTACTGTAGTGTGTAATATCTACTGTAGTGTACTATAGTGTGTAATATGTACTGTAGTGTGTAATATCTACTGTAGTGTGTAATATCTACTGTAGTGTGTAATATCTACTGTAGTGTGTAATATCTACTGTAGTGTACTGTAGTGTGTAATATCTACTGTAGTGTGTAATATCTACTGTAGTGTGTAATATCTACTGTAGTGTAATATCTACTGTAGTGTACTATAGTGTGTAATATCTACTGTAGTGTGTAATATCTACTGTAGTGTGTAATATCTACTGTAGTGTGTAATATCTACTGTAGTGTGTAATATCTACTGTAGTGTGTAATATCTACTGTAGTGTAATATCTACTGTAGTGTGTAATATCTACTGTGTAGTGTACTGTGTGTAATATCTACTGTAGTGTGTAATATCTACTGTAGTGTGTAATATATACTGTAATATCTACTGTAGTGTGTAATATCTACTGTAGTGTGTAATATCTACTGTAGTGTACTGTAGTGTGTAATATCTACTGTAGTGTGTAATATCTACTGTAGTGTAATATCTACTGTAGTGTGTAATATCTACTGTAGTGTGTAATATCTACTGTAGTGTGTAATATCTACTGTAGTAGTGTGTAATATCTACTGTAGTGTACTGTAGTGTGTAATATCTACTGTAGTGTACTGTAGTGTATATCTACTGTAGTGTACTGTAATATCTACTGTAGTGTGTAATATCTACTGTAGTGTGTAATATCTACTGTAGTGTACTGTAGTGTGTAATATCTACTGTAGTGTACTGTAAATATCTACTGTAGTGTGTAATATCTACTGTAGTGTACTGTAGTGTGTAATATCTACTGTAGTGTGTAATATCTACTGTAGTGTAATATCTACTGTAGTGTAATATCTACTGTAGTGTGTAATATCTACTGTAGTGTGTAATATCTACTGTAGTGTACTGTAGTGTGTAATATCTACTGTAGTGTAATATCTGTAGTGTGTAATATCTACTGTAGTGTGTAATATCTAATATCTACTGTAGTGTAATATCTACTGTAGTGTGTAATATCTACTGTAGTGTGTAATATCTACTGTAGTGTGTAATATCTACTGTAGTGTGTAATATCTACTGTAGTGTGTAATATCTACTGTAGTGTGTAATATCTACTGTAGTGTACTGTAGTGTGTAATATCTACTGTAGTGTGTAATATCTACTGTAGTGTGTAATATCTACTGTAGTGTACTGTAGTGTGTAATATCTACTGTAGTGTACTGTAGTGTAATATCTACTGTAGTGTAATATCTACTGTAGTGTGTAATATCTACTGTAGTGTGTAATATCTACTGTAGTGTGTAATATCTACTGTAGTGTGTAATATCTACTGTAGTGTGTAATATCTACTGTAGTGTGTAATATCTACTGTAGTGTACTGTAGTGTGTAATATCTACTGTAGTGTGTAATATCTACTGTAGTGTACTGTAGTGTGTAATATCTACTGTAGTGTACTGTAGTGTGTAATATCTACTGTAGTGTACTGTAGTGTGTAATATCTACTGTAGTGTACTGTAGTGTGTAATATCTACTGTAGTGTGTAATATCTACTGTAGTGTACTGTAGTGTGTAATATCTACTGTAGTGTGTAATATCTACTGTAGTGTGTAATATCTACTGTAGTGTGTAATATCTAGTGTAATATCTACTGTATCTACTGTAGTGTAATATCTACTGTAGTGTGTAATATCTACTGTAGTGTAATAATATCTACTGTAGTGTGTAATATCTACTGTAGTGTGTAATATCTACTGTAGTGTGTAATATCTACTGTAGTGTACTGTAGTGTGTAATATCTACTGTAGTGTAATATCTAGTGTAGTAATATCTACTGTAGTGTAATATCTACTGTAGTGTGTAATATCTACTGTAGTGTGTAATATCTACTGTAGTGTACTGTAGTGTGTAATATCTACTGTAGTGTGTAATATCTACTGTAGTGTGTAATATCTACTGTAGTACTGTAGTGTGTAATATCTACTGTAGTGTATCTACTGTAGTGTGTAATATCTACTGTAGTGTGTAATATCTACTGTAGTGTGTAATATCTACTGTAGTGTACTGTAGTGTGTAATATCTACTGTAGTGTACTGTAGTGTGTAATATCTACTGTAGTGTGTAATATCTAGTGTAATATCTACTGTAGTAGTGTGTAATATCTACTGTAGTGTGTAATATCTACTGTAGTGTAATATCTACTGTAGTGTGTAATATCTACTGTAGTGTAGTAATATCTACTGTAGTGTACTGTAGTGTGTAATATCTACTGTAGTGTGTAATATCTACTGTAGTGTGTAATATCTACTGTAGTGTGTAATATCTAATACTGTAGTGTGTAATATCTACTGTAGTGTGTAATATCTACTGTAGTGTAATATCTACTGTAGTGTAGTAGTGTAATATCTACTGTAGTGTGTAATATCTACTGTAGTGTGTAATATCTACTGTAGTGTACTGTAGTGTGTAATATCTACTGTAGTGTACTGTAGTGTGTAATATCTACTGTAGTGTGTAATATCTACTGTAGTGTACTGTAGTGTGTAATATCTACTGTAGTGTGTAATATCTACTGTAGTGTGTAATATCTACTGTAGTGTGTAATATCTACTGTAGTGTGTAATATCTACTGTAGTGTACTGTAGTGTGTAATATCTACTGTAGTGTGTAATATCTACTGTAGTAATATCTACTGTAGTGTGTAATATCTACTGTAGTGTGTAATATCTACTGTAGTGTGTAATATCTACTGTAGTGTACTGTAGTGTGTAATATCTACTGTAGTGTGTAATATCTACTGTAGTGTACTGTAGTGTGTAATATCTACTGTAGTGTGTAATATCTACTGTAGTGTGTAATATCTACTGTAGTGTACTGTAGTGTGTAATATCTACTGTAGTGTACTGTAGTGTGTAATATCTACTGTAGTGTGTAATATCTACTGTAGTGTGTAATATCTACTGTAGTGTGTAATATCTACTGTAGTGTGTAATATCTACTGTAGTGTGTAATATCTACTGTAGTGTGTAATATCTACTGTAGTGTGTAATATCTACTGTAGTGTGTAATATCTACTGTAGTGTGTAATATCTACTGTAGTGTGTAATATCTACTGTAGTGTGTAATATCTACTGTAGTGTGTAATATCTACTGTAGTGTACTGTAGTGTGTAATATCTACTGTAGTGTGTAATATCTACTGTAGTGTGTAATATCTACTGTAGTGTGTAATATCTACTGTAGTGTAGTGTGTAATATCTACTGTAGTGTACTGTAGTGTGTAATATCTACTGTATCTACTGTAGTGTAATATCTACTGTAGTGTACTGTAAATATCTACTGTAGTGTACTGTAGTGTGTAATATCTACTGTAGTGTAATATCTACTAGTGTGTAATATCTACTGTAGTGTGTAATATCTGTACTGTGTGTAATATCTACTGTAGTGTGTAATATCTACTGTAGTGTGTAATATCTACTGTAGTGTAATATCTACTGTAGTGTAATATACTGTACTGTAGTGTGTAATATCTACTGTAGTGTGTAATATCTACTGTAGTGTGTAATATCTACTGTAGTGTGTAATATCTACTGTAGTGTGTAATATCTACTGTAGTGTGTAATATCTACTGTAGTGTGTAATATCTACTGTGTGTAATATCTAGTAGTGTAATATCTACTGTAGTGTGTAATATCTACTGTAGTGTGTAATATCTACTGTAGTGTGTAATATCTACTGTAGTGTGTAATATCTACTGTAGTGTGTAATATCTACTGTAGTGTACTGTATGTGTAATATCTACTGTAGTGTAGTGTGTAATATCTACTGTAGTGTGTAATATCTACTGTAGTGTACTGTAGTGTGTAATATCTACTGTAGTGTACTGTAGTGTGTAATATCTACTGTAGTGTACTGTAGTGTGTAATATCTACTGTAGTGTGTAATATCTACTGTAGTGTACTGTAGTGTGTAATATCTACTGTAGTGTGTAATATCTACTGTAGTGTGTAATATCTACTGTAGTGTACTGTAGTGTGTAATATCTACTGTAGTGTGTAATATCTACTGTAGTGTACTGTAGTGTGTAATATCTACTGTAGTGTAATATCTACTGTAGTGTGTATGTATACTGTAGTGTGTAATATCTACTGTAGTGTGTAATATCTACTGTAGTGTGTAATATCTACTGTAGTGTGTAATATCTACTGTAGTGTGTAATATCTACTGTAGTGTAATATCTACTGTAGTGTGTAATATCTACTGTAGTGTGTAATATCTACTGTAGTGTGTAATATCTACTGTAGTGTGTAATATCTACTGTAGTGTGTAATATCTACTGTAGTGTGTAATATCTACTGTAGTGTGTAATATCTACTGTAGTGTGTAATATCTACTGTAGTGTGTAATATCTACTGTAGTGTGTAATATCTACTGTAGTGTACTGTAGTGTGTAATATCTACTGTAGTGTGTAATATCTACTGTAGTGTGTAATATCTACTGTAGTGTACTGTAGTGTGTAATATCTACTGTAGTGTACTGTAGTGTGTAATATCTACTGTAGTGTGTAATATCTACTGTAGTGTGTAATATCTACTGTAGTGTGTAATATCTACTGTAGTGTGTAATATCTACTGTAGTGTGTAATATCTACTGTAGTGTACTGTAGTGTAATATCTACTGTAGTGTGTAATATCTACTGTAGTGTGTAATATCTACTGTAGTGTGTAATATCTACTGTAGTGTGTAATATCTACTGTAGTGTAGTAATATCTACTGTAGTGTACTGTAGTGTGTAATATCTACTGTAGTGTACTGTAGTGTGTAATATCTACTGTAGTGTGTAATATCTACTGTAGTGTGTAATATCTACTGTAGTGTGTAATATCTACTGTAGTGTACTGTAGTGTGTAATATCTACTGTAGTGTGTAATATCTACTGTAGTGTGTAATATCTACTGTAGTGTGTAATATCTACTGTAGTGTGTAATATC
Organism: Oncorhynchus nerka; assembly: GCF_034236695.1. Lineage (NCBI taxonomy): Eukaryota > Metazoa > Chordata > Actinopteri > Salmoniformes > Salmonidae > Oncorhynchus > Oncorhynchus nerka. Next base: position 92,351,658 of record NC_088407.1, read on the forward strand.
TACTGTAGTGTACTGTAGTGTAATATCTACTGTAGTGTAATATCTACTGTAGTGTGTAATATCTACTGTAGTGTGTAATATCTACTGTAGTGTAATATCTACTGTAATATCTACTGTAGTGTGTAATATCTACTGTAGTGTGTAATATCTACTGTAGTGTGTAATATCTACTGTAGTGTAATATCTACTGTAGTGTAATATCTACTGTAGTGTACTGTAGTGTGTAATATCTACTGTAGTGTGTAATATCTACTGTAGTGTGTAATATCTACTGTAGTGTGTAATATCTACTGTAGTGTGTAATATCTACTGTAGTGTACTGTAGTGTGTAATATCTACTGTAGTGTGTAATATCTACTGTAGTGTGTAATATCTACTGTAGTGTGTAATATCTACTGTAGTGTACTGTAGTGTGTAATATCTACTGTAGTGTACTGTAGTGTGTAATATCTACTGTAGTGTACTGTAGTGTGTAATATCTACTGTAGTGTGTAATATCTACTGTAGTGTACTGTAGTGTGTAATATCTACTGTAGTGTGTAATATCTACTGTGTAGTGTGTAATATCTACTGTAGTGTGTAATATCTACTGTAGTGTACTGTAGTGTGTAATATCTACTGTAGTGTGTAATATCTACTGTAGTGTGTAATATCTACTGTAGTGTGTAATATCTACTGTAGTGTGTAATATCTACTGTAGTGTGTAATATCTACTGTAGTGTACTGTAGTGTGTAATATCTACTGTAGTGTGTAATATCTACTGTAGTGTGTAATATCTACTGTAGTGTACTGTAGTGTGTAATATCTACTGTAGTGTGTAATATCTACTGTAGTGTACTGTAGTGTGTAATATCTACTGTAGTGTGTAATATCTAATATCTACTGTAGTGTAATATCTACTGTAGTGTACTGTAGTGTGTAATATCTACTGTAGTGTACTGTAATACTACTGTAGTGTGTAATATCTACTGTAGTGTGTAATATCTACTGTAGTGTGTAATATCTACTGTAGTGTAATATCTACTGTAGTGTAATATCTACTGTAGTGTACTGTAGTGTGTAATATCTACTGTAGTGTGTAATATCTACTGTAGTGTGTAATATCTACTGTAGTGTACTGTAGTGTGTAATATCTACTGTGTGTAATATCTACTGTAGTGTGTAATATCTACTGTAGTGTGTAATATCTACTGTAGTGTGTAATATCTACTGTAGTGTAATATCTGTAGTGTACTGTAGTGTGTAATATCTACTGTAGTGTAGTAATATCTACTGTAGTGTGTAATATCTACTGTGTGTAATATCTACTGTAGTGTAATATGTACTGTGTAATATCTACTGTAGTGTGTAATATCTACTGTAGTGTGTAATATCTACTGTAGTGTGTAATATCTACTGTAGTGTAATATCTGTAGTGTGTAATATCTACTGTAGTGTACTGTAGTGTGTAATATCTACTGTAGTGTAGTGTGTAATATCTACTGTAGTGTGTAATATCTGTAGTGTGTAATATCTACTGTAGTGTAATATCTAATATGTAGTGTGTAATATCTACTGTAGTGTGTAATATCTACTGTAGTGTAATATCTACTGTAGTGTGTAATATCTACTGTAGTGTAATATAAATATCTACTGTAGTGTACTGTAAATATCTACTGTAGTGTGTAATATCTACTGTAGTGTGTAATATCTACTGTAGTGTGTAATATCTACTGTAGTGTACTGTAGTGTAATATCTACTGTAGTGTACTGTAGTGTAATATCTACTGTAGTGTGTAATATCTACTGTAGTGTGTAATATCTACTGTAGTGTGTAATATCTACTGTAGTGTGTAATATCTACTGTAGTGTACTGTAGTGTAATATCTACTGTAGTGTGTAATATCTACTGTAGTGTACTAGTGTGTAATATCTACTATCTACTGTAGTGTGTAATATCTACTGTAGTGTACTGTAATATCTACTGTAGTGTGTGTAATATCTACTGTAGTGTACTGTAGTGTAATATCTACTGTAGTGTAATATCTACTGTAGTGTACTGTAGTGTGTAATATCTACTGTAGTGTAATATCTACTGTAGTGTGTAATATCTACTGTAGTGTGTAATATCTACTGTAGTGTGTAATATCTACTGTAGTGTACTGTAGTGTGTAATATCTACTGTAGTGTGTAATATCTACTGTAGTGTGTAATATCTACTGTAGTGTGTAGTGTGTAATATCTACTGTAGTGTAATATCTACTGTAGTGTGTAATATCTATATCTACTGTAGTGTGTAATATCTACTGTAGTGTACTGTAATATATCTACTGTAGTGTAATATCTACTGTAGTGTAATATCTACTGTAGTGTGTAATATCTACTGTAGTGTACTGTAGTGTGTAATATCTACTGTAGTGTACTGTAGTGTGTAATATCTACTGTAGTGTACTGTAAATATCTACTGTAGTGTGTAATATCTGTAGTAGTGTAATATCTACTGTAGTGTGTAATATCTACTGTAGTGTAATATCTACTGTAGTAATATCTACTGTAGTGTGTAATATCTACTGTAGTGTACTGTAGTGTGTAATATCTACTGTAGTGTGTAATATCTACTGTAGTGTGTAATATCTACTGTAGTGTAATATCTACTGTAGTGTGTAATATCTACTGTAGTGTGTAATATCTACTGTAGTGTGTAATATCTACTGTAGTGTGTAATATCTACTGTAGTGTGTAATATCTACTGTAGTGTGTAATATCTACTGTAGTGTGTAATATCTACTGTAGTAGTGTGTAATATCTACTGTAGTGTACTGTAGTGTGTAATATCTACTGTAGTGTGTAATATCTACTGTAGTGTAATATCTAATATCTACTGTAGTGTGTAATATCTACTGTAGTGTGTAATATCTACTGTAGTGTGTAATATCTACTGTAGTGTGTAATATCTACTGTAGTGTGTAATAGTGTACTGTACTGTAGTGTAATATCTACTGTAGTGTGTAATATCTACTGTAGTGTGTAATATCTACTGTAGTGTAATATCTACTGTACTGTAGTGTGTAATATCTACTGTAATATCTACTGTAGTGTGTAATATCTACTGTAGTGTGTAATATCTACTGTAGTGTGTAATATCTACTGTAGTGTGTAATATCTACTGTAGTGTACTGTAGTGTGTAATATCTACTGTAGTGTAATATCTACTGTAGTGTGTAATATCTACTGTAGTGTGTAATATCTACTGTAGTGTGTAATATCTACTGTAGTGTGTACTGTAGTGTGTAATATCTACTGTAGTGTGTAATATCTACTGTAGTGTAATATCTACTGTAGTGTGTAATATCTACTGTAGTGTACTGTAGTGTGTAATATCTACTGTAGTGTACTGTAGTGTGTAATATCTACTGTAGTGTGTAATATCTACTGTAGTGTGTAATATCTACTGTAGTGTAATATCTACTGTAGTGTGTAATATCTACTGTAGTGTACTGTAATATCTAATATCTACTGTGTGTAATATCTACTGTAGTGTGTAATATCTACTGTAGTGTGTAATATCTACTGTAGTGTACTGTAGTGTGTAATATCTACTGTAGTGTGTAATATCTACTGTAGTGTGTAATATCTACTGTAGTGTGTAATATCTACTGTAGTGTACTGTAGTGTGTAATATCTACTGTAGTGTGTAATATCTACTGTAGTGTGTAATATCTACTGTAGTGTAGTAATATCTACTGTAGTGTAATATCTACTGTAGTGTGTAATATCTACTGTAGTGTGTAATATCTACTGTAGTGTGTAATATCTACTGTAGTGTGTAATATCTACTGTAGTGTGTAATATCTACTGTAGTGTGTAATATCTACTGTAATATCTACTGTAGTGTAATATCTACTGTAGTGTGTAATATCTACTGTAAATATCTACTGTAGTGTGTAATATCTACTGTAGTGTGTAATATCTACTGTAGTGTGTAATATCTACTGTAGTGTACTGTAGTGTGTAATATCTACTGTAGTGTAATATCTACTGTAGTGTAATATCTACTGTAGTGTGTAATATCTACTGTAGTGTGTAATATCTACTGTAGTGTGTAATATCTACTGTAGTGTATCTAATGTCCACTGTAGTGTAATATCTACTGTAGTGTACTGTAGTGTAATATCTACTGTAGTGTGTAATATCTACTGTAGTGTGTAATATCTACTGTAGTGTGTAATATCTACTGTAGTGTACTGTAGTGTATCTACTGTATCCAGTGTGTAATATCTACTGTAGTGTGTAATATCTACTGTAGTGTGTAATATCTACTGTAGTGTACTGTAGTAATATCTACTGTAGTGTGTAATATCTACTGTAGTGTGTAATATCTACTGTAGTGTGTAATATCTACTGTAGTGTGTAATATCTACTGTAGTGTACTGTAGTGTAATATCTACTGTAGTGTAATATCTACTGTAAATATCTACTGTAGTGTGTAATATCTACTGTAGTGTACTGTAGTGTGTAATATCTACTGTAGTGTGTAATATCTACTGTAGTGTGTAATATCTACTGTAGTGTGTAATATCTACTGTAGTGTGTAATATCTACTGTAGTGTGTAATATCTACTGTAGTGTGTAATATCTACTGTAGTGTGTAATATCTACTGTAGTGTGTAATATCTACTGTAGTGTGTAATATCTACTGTGTGTGTAATATCTACTGTACTGTAGTGTGTAATATCTACTGTAGTGTGTAATATCTACTGTAGTGTGTAATATCTACTGTAGTGTGTAATATCTACTGTAGTGTGTAATATCTACTGTAGTGTGTAATATCTACTGTAGTGTGTAATATCTACTGTAGTGTACTGTAGTGTGTAATATCTACTGTAGTGTGTAATATCTACTGTAGTGTAATATCTACTGTAGTGTGTAATATCTACTGTAGTGTGTAATATCTACTGTAGTGTGTAATATCTACTGTAGTGTGTAATATCTACTGTAGTGTGTAATATCTACTGTAGTGTACTGTAGTGTGTAATATCTACTGTAGTGTGTAATATCTACTGTAGTGTGTAATATCTACTGTAGTATCTACTGTAGTGTGTAATATCTACTGTAGTGTGTAATAATATCTACTGTAGTGTAATATCTGTAGTGTGTAATATCTACTGTAGTGTGTAATATCTACTGTAGTACTGTAGTGTGTAATATCTACCACTGTAGTGTGTAATATCTACTGTAGTGTGTAATATCTACTGTAGTGTAATATCTACTGTAGTGTGTAATATCTACTGTAGTGTGTAATATGTAATATCTACTGTAGTGTGTAGTAGTGTAATATCTACTGTAGTGTACTGTAGTGTGTAATATCTACTGTAGTGTGTAATATCTACTGTAGTGTACTGTGTAATATCTACTGTAGTAATATCTACTGTAGTGTACTGTAATATCTCTACTGTAGTGTGTAATATCTACTGTAGTGTGTAATATCTACTGTAGTGTGTAATATCTACTGTAGTGTGTAATATCTACTAGTGTGTAATATCTAGTGTACTGTAGTGTGTAATATCTACTGTAGTGTGTAATATCTAATATCTACTGTAGTGTGTAATATCTACTGTAGTGTACTGTAGTGTGTAATATCTACTGTAGTGTGTAATATCTACTGTAGTGTGTAATATCTACACTGTAGTGTGTAATATCTACTGTAATATCTACTGTAGTGTGTAATATCTACTGTAGTGTGTAATATCTACTGTAGTGTGTAATATCTACTGTAGTGTGTAATATCTACTGTAGTGTGTAATATCTACTGTAGTGTGTAATATCTACTGTAGTGTACTGTAGTGTGTAATATCTACTGTAGTGTACTGTAGTGTGTAATATCTACTGTAGTGTGTAATATCTACTGTAGTGTGTAATATCTACTGTAGTGTGTAATATCTACTGTAGTGTGTAATATCTACTGTAGTGTGTAATATCTACTGTAGTGTGTAATATCTATCTGTACTGTAGTGTGTAATATCTACTGTAGTGTGTAATATCTACTGTAGTGTGTAATATCTACTGTAGTGTACTGTAGTGTGTAATATCTACTGTAGTGTGTAATATCTACTGTAGTGTGTAATATCTACTGTAGTGTGTAATATCTACTGTAGTGTACTGTAGTGTGTAATATCTACTGTAGTGTACTGTAGTGTGTAATATCTACTGTAGTGTGTAATATCTACTGTAGTGTAATATCTAAATATCTACTGTAGTGTAATATCTACTGTAGTGTGTAATATCTACTGTAGTGTACTGTAGTGTGTAATATCTACTGTAGTGTGTAATATCTACTGTAGTGTGTAATATCTACTGTAGTGTGTAATATCTACTGTAGTGTGTAATATCTACTGTAGTGTACTGTAGTAATATCTACTGTAGTGTAATATCTACTGTAATGTGTAATATCTACTGTAGTGTAATATCTGTAGTGTGTAATATCTACTGTAGTGTGTAGTGTGTAATATCTACTGTAGTGTGTAATATCTACTGTAGTGTGTAATATCTACTGTAGTGTGTAATATCTACTGTAGTGTGTAATATCTACTGTAGTGTACTGTAGTGTGTAATATCTACTGTAGTGTGTAATATCTACTGTAGTGTGTAATATCTACTGTAGTGTGTAATATCTACTGTAGTGTACTGTAGTGTGTAATATCTACTGTAGTGTGTAATATCTACTGTAGTGTGTAATATCTACTGTAGTGTGTAATATCTACTGTAGTGTGTAATATCTACTGTAGTGTGTAATATCTACTGTAGTGTGTAATATCTACTGTAGTGTGTAATATCTACTGTAGTGTGTAATATCTACTGTAGTGTGTAATATCTACTGTAGTGTGTAATATCTACTGTAGTGTGTAATATCTACTGTAGTGTGTAATATCTACTGTAGTGTGTAATATCTACTGTAGTGTACTGTAGTGTGTAATATCTACTGTAGTGTGTAATATCTACTGTAGTGTACTGTAGTGTGTAATATCTACTGTAGTGTACTGTAGTGTGTAATATCTACTGTAGTGTGTAATATCTACTGTATCTCCACTGTAGTGTGTAATATCTACTGTAGTGTAATATCTGTAGTGTGTAATATCTACTGTAGTGTAATATCTGTGTAGTGTGTAATATCTACTGTAGTGTGTAATATCTACTGTAGTGTGTAATATCTACTGTAGTAATACTGTAGTGTGTAATATCTACTGTAGTGTGTAATATCTACTGTAGTGTACTGTAGTGTGTAATATCTACTGTAGTACTGTAAATATCTACTGTAGTGTGTAATATCTACTGTAGTGTGTAATATCTACTGTAGTGTGTAATATCTACTGTAGTGTGTAATATCTACTGTAGTGTACTGTAGTGTAATATCTACTGTAGTGTGTAATATCTGTAGTGTGTAATATCTACTGTAGTGTGTAATATCTACTGTAGTGTGTAATATCTACTGTAGTGTGTAATATCTACTGTAGTGTGTAATATCTACTGTAGTGTACTGTGTGTAATATCTACTGTAGTGTAGTAATATCTACTGTAATATCTACTGTAGTGTGTAATATCTACTGTAGTGTGTAATATCTACTGTAGTGTACTGTAGTGTAATATCTACTGTAGTGTGTAATATCTACTGTAGTGTGTAATATCTACTGTAGTGTGTAATATCTACTGTAGTGTGTAATATCTACTGTAGTGTGTAATATCTACTGTAGTGTACTGTAGTGTGTAATATCTACTGTAGTGTAATATCTACTGTAGTGTGTAATATCTACTGTAGTGTGTAATATCTACTGTAGTGTACTGTAATATCTACTGTAGTGTAATATCTACTGTAGTGTGTAATATCTACTGTAGTGTGTAATATCTACTGTAGTGTGTAATATCTACTGTAGTGTACTGTAGTGTACTGTAGTGTGTAATATCTACTGTAGTGTAGTGTGTAATATCTACTGTAGTGTGTAATATCTACTGTAGTGTGTAATATCTACTGTAGTGTACTGTAGTGTGTAATATCTACTGTAGTGTGTAATATCTATGTACTGTAATATCTGTAGTGTGTAATATCCACTGTAGTGTAATATCTACTGTAGTGTGTAATATCTACTGTAGTGTACTGTAGTGTGTAATATCTACTGTAGTGTGTAATATCTACTGTAGTGTACTGTAGTGTGTAATATCTACTGTAGTGTGTAATATCTACTGTAGTGTGTAATATCTACTGTAGTGTGTAATATCTACTGTAGTGTGTAATATCTACTGTAGTGTACTGTAGTGTGTAATATCTACTGTAGTGTACTGTAGTGTGTAATATCTACTGTAGTGTGTAATATCTACTGTAGTGTGTAATATCTACTGTAGTGTACTGTAGTGTGTAATATCTACTGTAGTGTGTAATATCTACTGTAGTGTGTAATATCTACTGTAGTGTGTAATATCTACTGTAGTGTGTAATATCTACTGTAGTGTGTAATATCTACTGTAGTGTGTAATATCTACTGTAGTGTACTGTAGTGTGTAATATCTACTGTAGTGTGTAATATCTACTGTAGTGTGTAATATCTACTGTAGTGTGTAATATCTACTGTAGTGTGTAATATCTACTGTAGTGTACTGTAGTGTGTAATATCTACTGTAGTGTACTGTAGTGTGTAATATCTACTGTAGTGTGTAATATCTACTGTAGTGTGTAATATCTACTGTAGTGTGTAATATCTACTGTAGTGTAATATCTACTGTAGTGTGTAATATCTACTGTGTGTAATATCTACTGTAGTGTAATATCTACTGTAGTGTAATATCTACTGTAGTGTGTAATATCCACTGTAGTGTGTAAATATCTACTGTAGTGTACTGTAGTAATATCTACTGTAGTGTAATATCTACTGTAGTGTGTATATCTGTACTGTAGTGTGTAATATCTACTGTAGTGTAATATCTGTAGTGTGTAATATCTACTGTAGTGTGTAATATCCACTGTAGTGTACTGTAATATCTACTGTAGTGTACTGTAGTGTGTAATATCTACTGTAGTGTGTACTACTGTAGTGTGTAATATCTACTGTAGTGTACTACTGTAGTGTGTAATATCTACTGTAGTGTGTAATATCTACTGTAGTGTGTAATATCTACTGTAGTGTACTGTAATATCTACTGTAGTGTAATATGTAATATCTGTGTAGTGTGTAATATCTACTGTAGTGTGTAATATCTACTGTGTACTGTAGTGTAATATCTACTGTAGTGTACTGTAGTAATATCTACTGTAGTGTGTAATATCTACTGTAGTGTGTAATATCTACTGTAGTGTACTGTAGTAATATCTACTGTAGTGTACTGTAGTAATATCTACTGTAGTGTACTGTAGTGTGTAATATCTACTGTAGTGTGTAATATCTACTGTAGTGTACTGTGTGTAATATCTACTGTAGTACTGTACTGTGTAATATCTACTGTAGTGTACTGTAGTGTGTAATATCTACTGTAGTGTACTGTAGTGTGTAATATCTACTGTAGTGTGTAATATCTACTAGTGTGTAATATCTACTGTAGTGTACTACTGTAGTGTGTAATATCTACTGTAGTGTGTAATATCCACTGTAGTGTACTGTAGTGTGTAATATCACTGTAGTGTGTAATATCTACTGTAGTGTACTGTAGTGTGTAATATCCACTGTAGTGTGTAATATCTACTGTAGTGTGTAATATCTGTAGTGTGTAATATCTACTGTAGTGTAATATCCACTGTAATATCACTGTAGTGTGTAATATCTACTGTAGTGTGTAATATCTACTGTAGTGTGTAATATCTACTGTAGTGTAATATCTACTGTAGTGTGTAATATCTACTGTAGTGTACTGTAGTGTGTAATATCTACTGTAGTGTAATATCTACTGTAGTGTGTAATATCTACTGTAGTGTGTAATATCTACTGTAGTGTACTGTAGTGTGTAATATCTACTGTAGTGTGTAATATCTACTGTAGTGTACTGTAGTGTGTAATATCTACTGTAGTGTACTGTAGTGTGTAATATCTACTGTAGTGTGTAATATCTACTGTAGTGTGTAATATCTACTGTAGTGTACTGTAGTGTGTAATATCTACTGTAGTGTGTAATATCTACTGTAGTGTGTAATATCTACTGTAGTGTACTGTAGTGTGTAATATCTACTGTAGTGTGTAATATCTACTGTAGTGTGTAATATCTACTGTAGTGTGTAATATCTACTGTAGTGTGTAATATCTACTGTAGTGTAATATCTACTGTAGTAATATCTACTGTAGTGTAATATCTACTGTAGTGTGTAATATCTACTGTAGTGTACTGTATCTACTGTAGTGTACTGTAATATCTACTGTAGTGTGTAATATCTGTAGTGTACTGTAGTGTAATATCTACTGTAGTGTACTGTAGTGTAATATCTACTGTAGTGTACTGTAGTGTGTAATATCTACTGTAGTGTGTAATATCTACTGTAGTGTACTCCACTGTGTGTAATATCTACTGTAGTGTGTAATATCTACTGTAGTGTGTAATATCTACTGTAGTGTGTAATATCTACTGTAGTGTACTGTAGTGTGTAATATCTACTGTAGTGTACTGTAGTGTGTAATATCTACTGTAGTGTACTGTAGTGTGTAATATCTACTGTAGTGTACTGTAGTGTGTAATATCTACTGTAGTGTACTGTAGTGTGTAATATCTACTGTAGTGTGTAATATCTACTGTAGTGTGTAATATCTACTGTAGTGTACTGTAGTGTGTAATATCTACTGTAGTGTGTAATATATACTGTAGTGTGTAATATCTACTGTAGTGTGTAATATCTACTGTAGTGTGTAATATCTACTGTAGTGTGTAATATCTACTGTAGTGTACTGTAGTGTGTAATATCTACTGTAGTGTGTAATATCTACTGTAGTGTACTGTAGTGTGTAATATCTACTGTAGTGTGTAATATCTACTGTAGTGTGTAATATCTACTGTAGTGTACTGTAGTGTGTAATATCTACTGTAGTGTACTGTAGTGTGTAATATCTACTGTAGTGTGTAATATCTACTGTAGTGTGTAATATCTACTGTAGTGTACTGTAGTGTGTAATATCTACTGTAGTGTGTAATATCTACTGTAGTGTGTAATATCTACTGTAGTGTGTAATATCTACTGTAGTGTACTGTAGTGTGTAATATCTACTGTAGTGTGTAATATCTACTGTAGTGTGTAATATCTACTGTAGTGTGTAATATCTACTGTAGTGTACTGTAGTGTGTAATATCTACTGTAGTGTACTGTAGTGTGTAATATCTACTGTAGTGTACTGTAGTGTGTAATATCTACTGTAGTGTGTAATATCTACTGTAGTGTACTGTAGTGTGTAATATCTACTGTAGTGTGTAATATCTACTGTAGTGTGTAATATCTACTGTAGTGTGTAATATATACTGTAGTGTGTAATATCTACTGTAGTGTGTAATATCTAATGTAGTGTGTAATATCTACTGTAGTGTGTAATATCTACTGTAGTGTACTGTAGTGTGTAATATCTACTGTAGTGTGTAATATCTACTGTAGTGTGTAATATCTACTGTAGTGTGTAATATCTACTGTAGTGTGTAATATCTACTGTAGTGTACTGTAGTGTGTAATATCTACTGTAGTGTGTAATATCTACTGTAGTGTGTAATATCTACTGTAGTGTACTGTAGTGTGTAATATCTACTGTAGTGTGTAATATCTACTGTAGTGTGTAATATCTACTGTAGTGTGTAATATCTACTGTAGTGTACTGTAGTGTGTAATATCTACTGTAGTGTGTAATATCTACTGTAGTGTGTAATATCTACTGTAGTGTACTGTAGTGTGTAATATCTACTGTAGTGTACTGTAGTGTGTAATATATACTGTAGTGTACTGTAGTGTGTAATATCTACTGTAGTGTACTGTAGTGTGTAATATCTACTGTAGTGTACTGTAGTGTGTAATATCTACTGTAGTGTGCTTACAGGTGACAGCGGTCTCCTTTGATGCCCTTGGTGGTGCAGAAACACTTCCCGTTGTTTGGGTTACACACACCGGCATGGCCATTACACTTACACGCTGCAATACAACATTATCACATTAATATGTCAACATTATCACATTCATATATCAACATTATCACATTAATATATCAACATTATCACATTAATATGTCAACATTATCACATGAATATATCACATTAATATATCAACATTATCACATTAATATATCAACATTATCACATTAAT